>NW_003314329.1:491355-634234 GCF_000143415.4 Selaginella moellendorffii | reverse complement strand
GTCGGTGGTACCTTTGAGTGTCGGTCATGGGATCAGACACGTGGAGCACTTGGACCAAGTGCAAATGATGAGTGGCATGGATGCCATTCTCGGGGCTAGCAAGTCCCAAGTCCTGGATTGGACTTATGGAGGTTGTGAATGAGACTCCTCCAAGTGGTCAGAGGTGTGGTTAAGTGACTAAAGTAGAATGGAAAATTTAGTCACTTACATTATGGAGGTTGTGAGTGAGACTCCTCCAAATGGTCGGAGGTGTGGGTAAATGACTAAAGTAGAATGGAAAAATTAGTCGTTTACACGTGGATGGAATGGGATTTGGTGGGGACTGATAGAGGGATATTAAAGAAGGGTGTTCCCTACGTTTCTAGGCATTTTCAGGATGCTAAGGTGTGATTCTAGGATGACTACTCATGGACGGATGGCCCAATTTTTGAGAGATGGAAGTATGGCACGGGTGGTCTTAAATTACCAATGAGATAAGGGTGATGTAAGTGATTAATTTTTCCATCCTACTTTAGTCACTTAACCACACCTCTGACCATTTGGAGGAGTCTCATTCATAACCTCCTTAAGTCCAATTCAGGACTTGGGACTTGCTAGCCTCGAGAATGGCATCCATACCACTCATCCTTTGCACCTAGTCCAAGTGTTCCACATGTCCAGTCCCAAGACCGACACCCAAAGGTACCACCGACATATCAGCCCGTTAGGCTAATGCCATACCCATTCACCTTTGTACCACCAGTGGTCTAGCACCACCTGCATCGAAGTCCCATCTCTCAACGACTAGGCCATCCATCCAGAAGTGACCATCCAAGATCCACTCCTTAGCAGACAAGGGGATCTGCCTTCCCCAAAATCCCTTTTACAATCCCCACTAAGTCCCTTTTCTATCCATGGCCGAGTTTGCCTACTCTGCCACTGGGATAAGGCCCACAGGCCCGACCACTAAGTCCCACTGTCCTCTAGGACTTTCTCACCACATGACTGTATCCTTGGTCACCACACTAGAGGACTACTCCTCTTCCACTCTACAATCTAGGACTTTGTGACAACATTTCGGAACATCATGGCCCTATGCGACCCTCATGGGTACTCTCCCCGCCTTCCACCTTTGGGTGCTCAATCCATGGGCTTAGAGCAAGGTTCCATTGAGCCACACTAGGTATCCAAGTAGGTAGTGCCACCCACACTTGGATTGGGAGCATCGACCATTCGATCTCCCAAGGGAACTAGAGCCGACTCTTGAATACTTCACCAAGCTACCCTACTTGTCAGTCCATATTCACTCTAGCCTTGGACTTCCCAGTGGTATCCCATCACCCAACATCTGGGTACAGCCTTCCTGGGCCAAACTGACCTTTCCTGGCCAAACTAACTCCACTAGAGTCCTCCCCCTACTATACTTTTGGAGCTCACCAAACCCCCTAGGGTCTGGGAGACGAACGCTTTGGGCTTTCACCCTCTCAGACTTGAACTCGGACTCAGACTCGGACTCAGAGTCGGGCTTGGGCTCAGTCTCGGCCTCGGCCTCGTTCTCGGTCTTGGTCTCGGTCTCGGTCTCAGTCTCCGTCTCGATCTCGACTTCGGACTCCATCTTGGGTCCTTCTCGGACTCCATCTCGGATTCCATCTCGGCTCCATCTCAGACTCCATCATGGGTCCATCTCGAACTCCATCTCAGGTCCATCTCAGACTCCATCTCGGGTCCATCTCGGGCTCCATCTCAGGTCCTTCTCGGACTCCATCTTGGATTCCACCTTGGGTCCATCTCGGACTCCATCTCAGACTCCATCTCAGTCCATCTCGGACTCTATCTCGGACTCCATCTCGGGTCCATCTCGGGTCCATCTCGGACTCCATCTCGGGTCTATCTTGGGTCCATCTTGGACTCCATCTCGGACGCCATCTAGGGTCCATCTCAGACACCATCTCGGGTCCATCTCGAACTCCATCTCAGGTCCATCTCGAGTCCATCTCGTGTCATGTGTTGGTCCTCTTGTATCCATTTTCTAGAGACTCTTTTATTGCTCACTTCATGCTCATTCCTTGAGCACTCCGTTGGGAGTTCCACTCCCGCTCTCAACCTTTCAAGTCGAAGCCTTTTTATTCCAAACGTGTTACACTCGTTTGGCTTTCACTTCGGCCACTACCATATGGCACCCTTTCGGCTTTACTTTGGGGTTTAGGGATTTGTGTCTCACAGGTGAATAAACATTACCTTTGCGTAACGGGCTGATATGTTAGTGGTACCCTACGGGTGTCAATTATGGGATCAAACACATGGAGCACTTGGATC
The DNA here is from genome assembly GCF_000143415.4 of Selaginella moellendorffii. Taxonomy (NCBI): domain Eukaryota; kingdom Viridiplantae; phylum Streptophyta; class Lycopodiopsida; order Selaginellales; family Selaginellaceae; genus Selaginella; species Selaginella moellendorffii. Next base: position 631,939 of record NW_003314329.1, on the reverse strand, counting down.
AAGTGCAAAAGTTAAAGACATACATGTCATTCACGGGGTTAATATATCCCCAAATTGGGAATGGAACTTATGGAGGTCACTCTTTCAAGTAGTTGAAAGTGTGGTTAAGTAATTAAAGTAAAATGGAAAATTTAATCGCTTACACTATATTCATTCTAAGTTTAGATTCCTCAATGTTCATATTATCACCCACCACTCAAGTATAGCTTTCCTTAATTACATTGGTTTCCTTGGAGTCCTCCCTTACTATCCCATAAGGATTTGCAAGTTCTCAAGGTTTGGGAAAAGATCACTTTAGGCTTTCACCCACAAACTATATTAATATTTAGATTTAGTCTTAAACTCAATGTTAGACTCAATCTTAGAGTCTCAAATTTAGTTTTGAGCTTAGTTTTGGACTTGAACACTTGGACTTGGTCTCAAACTATGTCTTAGACTCAATCTTAAACTCAATTTGATGTTGACACTTCCATATGTTATGACATGTACCACATATCAATCATTCTTTCATCTCTTTCTAAAAATTCATTTATAGATTGCTTTGTGCTCATCTCTTGGAGCCCAGGTAGGTTTTGAGCTCATGAGCTCATGAGTTGAGCTCACAACTTCTCAAACACAAGGAAAACATTGGTTCGTCCCAAACCAACATCTTTTCATTTTTCAAATTTTAATTTAATCTATATTTCCAAGTAAATTCGATCAATAAAATACAAATATAAATATAGACAAAAGTGATCTAGAAACATTTCTGAAGCTTTGCAATTGTAAGGTTTGCCTGATGGATGTGATGGTTAACCTTAGGATCTTGGTTTAGTTCCTGCATAAAAATGTAATAGATATGCTTGCAAGTTAAATATACCTTTCCCCTGTTCTCCCTCTATATAAAATCTGGACACGTACAAGATGGATTTTCTTAGATTCTGATAGTGTAACTCGTACCCTTTGACGACTCAGTCACAACAACACAAACTCCTTAGCCACGGCATTGATGTAATTTATCCTTGTGATTGTGCATTTTAAAGCCTTTGCCAGCTTAATCTTCTCTTGTGCACCTTTTGAAATGGAAGACCTATATTGTACAGCCTTCCCATTTCTAGCTGGTCGTGTATTCCAGTCTAGTGTTGACATTGGTGGCATAGTAGTATCAATAGCAACATTTGAGCAAGTCTTCAGCTTGAAACCAACTCTCTCCAGCCTTTCAATCTCTTCTTTTAAAAGATTGTAGCTTCGCTTAATTGGCCACTCCTCTGGCACAGAATCTAGCTTCAAGATAATTGAGTTGTGGATCCGGTTTGTATGAGTAACATCAGTCCCACAATAGTAAATCCAACTTGACTAGCGGCCCTTTACCCCTAGATCTCGACAACCCCAGAAATATGGTACTATTGAAGAACTTGAACCTGAACGCACAAATGGAAGACATTGACCTCAACTCCCAATCATTCCAGAGCAACACGCATTACTCTTGGCACTGACTCTTTGAATTGCCCAGTTGATACAAGAAACTGGCTCACGAGTAATAATCTTCTCAACCTCTGGCATTGGATTTACTTGTGTAACAATTAGCACCTCCTCCATTGTTCCTTAGTTCTTCTCCGGTGTCGTGAAACAAAATGGTAGTCAAACTCTGGATGGTGAGAGCTAGAAGGAGTGATGTTAGGCCCATCAAGTGTTTGTCAACGCTTCAAACGGGCTGTCCTCATGTCCCCAAGTGGTTCATGGCTTGATTCCATAGGAGTTCCAGTAACAACTTCCCCCACTATCTTAGATATTGACCCTGCTACTGGTGTTGTCCTTTTACCAACCCACTCTCGAAACCTATCTAAGTTTGGACCTATACCAGCAAACTAATAAAACCTAATAAAACTCACAACTCTTCTCTCTACCTTGTAATGGCTGATTTTTATCACCTCTGAATACTTGTTGTACAGCCAACTAGTTAGCACTAGCAACATTTGCCATGAAACCACGGAAGTTGGGTTTCTTCCCAGTTTGTTGTTCAACAATCTCGAACATACATGTCCAAAAGACGGTTTGTGCTTGGAAATCTTGAATCTTGAATTCGGCTATAGCTATAGTCAAATTACACTACAGCCTATAGAAGGAATGGTTATAATGTAAATTAATATGGATCCTTAGAAAATGAATAACCACTTACTTGTGATCATAAATATAAACTCCCATTGTTGACCAGCCTAAAACTCATTCCATATGGTCAAAATGGATCCAGGAATTAGCAAAGTCCCTGTCTCCATCTATATCCATTCATTGTACAAGGTCCACACCAGAAGCAAGACCAAGGGTGAACATTTTAAAGATGAAAGGGCATTGAATGTTCGAAGTCACTTGGCTAACAAATAAACTCTTATGAATAAATTCATAGAGACATTTTCTTTTTTACTCCAAAATCACATCCAATCCAGATTGAAGCTTTCCATCTTGCCTTTTTTGCATCCAGTTCTTTATTCTGCTAAAAAAAAGGAGTGTTTCTAGTAATAAAGTAAAGTTAAATATTAATTTATACCTGTTTAAATTTGTCATGGGTTCTATATTTCAAAGCAAGTCCTTCAAGCTATTCTCTGTGAACTCTTTTTTGTTATTAGCTTGTAGCAACGTATTCACCACATAGTCCTTTAGTATAGACTGTTGAACACACTTTGGAGTTGCAGCACTTTTCTTCCTAGCCTCTGTAGTAATAGCAGCCTTCAAATTGCAAAAAGAATCACGGCGGATTCCTTCCTCTATTGCGTGTTGGTGGTATCCAACATGCACTGCTGCTCTATCTAAACATCCATCCCGTGAAAGAAAATAATACATTTTTGCATCACAACATGCTTGACAAACAAGTGTTGCCCCGCATTTGCAACATTTAAACCCTATAGCGATCTTATCATGCCTAGGGGGATTGATTGCTGAGCCTTCAAAGAAACACATATTTTTGCCATGATCAGAAATGCATTTCTCAGCGACACATTGAAGCTGTCCACCACAATGGACTATGGACACAGATTCGTCGAAATGGGAGAAGTGGGTCATCTTTACTCTGCACCAATTATGTGGATCAAGACGCATCTCCATGCCCCTCTTCTTGATTGACAAACTAGTTGGTGGAAATTCAAAGAATATATTCCCATTATAGGAAGGCAGAAGCTCCTCACCTCTCATGTACTAAAATTCTTTCAATTCCAACCGTAATGATCGAGATTGCCGAAATGCCTTATCCACTGCTTCAAAAACTGGTCCAAAAGGAACACACCTACTTGTATGGGAAGCTATATTAAGAAGCTCATCTTCTTCACTTTTGTCACTGGAGAAAATAACAACTTCATCCTTCACTCCTTGCATAGTTGGTTGTGAAACTGACGCACTCTCCTTTACTTGCTTTGGAGATCCTATAACTAGAATCTCCCGACTTGTACATCTATCAAGATCCCATTAAATCCCATTCTCTCCCACACCACTGTCAAGAAGAATGGATTTTTCTATCTGATTACCCTTATCCCGACATACATTCTCCAAACTAATTGATCCCGGCTTCAACTTAAATCTTCTGCAGAGGAAGCTCTCTCCTATAACATTCTTAGAGAAAACAATTGGAGGCTCTTAATCAAACTTCAAGTAGAATTCTCTCATATCTTCTCCTTGCTCAAGCACTTAGAAAAAATTTGGGGAGAAACTGATAAGAAAGAACAAAGATATTCTTCTGTATTGTGAGCTTTAATTAGCTGTGTCCTTACAAAGGACAAGTTAAAGATTTTAACAAAATATACAATCATTTAAAATCTAGAGATATATGAGAATGTTAAAGAGCCACCGGAAAAACCGTGCATGAACCAACCTTTTTGAGCTCTAGTCTTTCTCATTTATCACAACAGAATAAAACTCTTTTGAAGGGAAAAGAGCATGGAGATGGAAGGGAGAACAAGAAATTAATGATACAACTCTCATGATTAATCATCGCCTCTCGCTCATAACCCCATTCATTTCAACAGTATTATTCCTCTCACAATCAATTATACAATTAATATCTAAAGCATTGAATGATTGTCTCTTTGGAAAGAATACATGAAATCTATGTTCATAGTGGATTTGTCCTATAAATATATCCAAGTACTATTAAAAAATTGATCGTGACCGTTAATTTTTAGGGTTTTACTGCTAGGGTTTGAGCAAGGAAGGGCAAGAGAAAAACACTTGAATGCTTCAAGATGCTTCTCAGTCAAGATGCTAAATGCTCTTCAAGACACTAGAAAGATACTCCTCAATCAAAGTATGCCTCTCTCTACTGCTTTTCCATCTCCCCATCTTTTGCTCCTAGCTCACAAGTAATTTGTGTCTCACAACTACTTCGCGCTAGAATGATCGGTTCGGCAGCAAACTAATCTTCCCAGCACATCAGATTCTGGGTTTTTTTTTTCTTGTCATTCCATTGGCGCTAAGAAGATTGGTTCGGCGATGAACCAATCTTCCCAGCACATCAGGTTCTCGGTTTTTTTTTTTTTCTTGTCATTCCATTGGTGCTGAGAAGATTGGTTCGGTGACAAACTGATCTTCCCAGCACATCATATTCTGGGTTTTTTTTTTTTTCTTGTCGTTCCATTAGCGCTGAGAAGATCAGTTTGGCAATGAACTGATCTTCCTAGCACATCAAATTCTGGATCTTTTTTTGTTTCTTGTCGTTCCATTGGCACTGAGAAGATCGGTTTAGCAATGTCGAACCAATCTTCCCAACACCAAGGGAACTTCTTCTTTTCTTCTTTTTTTTTTCCCTTGGTGCTGAGAAGATTGGTTCGGCGATGAACCAATCTTCCTAGTGCCAAGGGAACTGCTTCTTTTTTCCTTTTTCTTGTTCCCTTGGCACTGAGAAGATTGGTTTGGCGATGAACCAATCTTCCCAGTGTCAAGGGAATTGCTTCTTTTCTTCTTTTTTTTGTTCCCTTGGCACTGAGAAGATCGGTTCAGTGACAAACTGATCTTCTTAGTGCCAAGGGAACTGCTTTGCAGTTTTTCTAAATGTTTACTCGAGTTTATTTGTCATTTTCATGTAGATATATAAATCATGCCACAACAAAAGAAGCGTGTTGGTCAACCTCAATGGACCCGTTCTCCAGGAAAATGACTAGATTGTTGTGCTAGATTCACTAGGGACACCTCACAAGTTCAAAGCACTGCTTCAGAGGAAGACCATGGTGGGAGTAGTGGTGTCCAGATACAAGTAATGGTTGATCCTAATCCAGGTGTTAGCATGCAGGAGCCAGATGGTTCTAGAGAGCGTGGAAATGCAGAAGCTAGCTATAGCACAGGAGAAGCTGCTGGTGGTAGTGCCATAGGTGGTGGTGTAGAACTTAGTGGCAAAAATGAGGCACCTAGTGCTATAGGTGGTGGGGCAGATCTTGGTGGTGGAAATGGTGGACATGCTACTGCTCCTAAAGGTCACAGAAATGAGGTGGTAACTATGCTAGAGGCTAACACAATCTTGAATGAGCGAGTACATGAGACTATTGTCCAGGCTCAAAAACGAACTATCAACAAGGTGTTAGGTGAAATGGCTTGGAAAGGATCCCAACATCTTGAGATTCCACTTTGCCATCTTAAGCAGAGTCACTGGGTGTGCTCAGCCTATGACCTCAACATGGCTATTTATACCTCTTTCACAAAGGTTGGATTCGGGCACATTTATTGTGTCATCATCATTCCCCGAAACAAATTGCATAGACATGGTTACTCACGAGATTGAGCAGACTTGGGATCAAATATGGTAGAGGAAATCTCAGGAGTTTGATACTTTGATGGCATGCCACATGGAAACACAAGCTTTTGTAGGCCGGATGTTCTTCATTATTGATGGAAACCACTGGTGGCTTGCATTTTGGAGGTGTATCCAAGAGAAGTTCTAGGACAATGACGAGCGATATATTTGTGTTCTAGTGACACTTATGGAGCCACAAGATTGAAACCAAGCTGTGAAGCTCAACTTGGTATGTCATAAGATCAACATCTAAGAATCTTTTACTTATAACCTTTGTTCTCACCAACTATGTTACAGGCTTAATCAATTTACTTTCCTAGTACATACCTTGGTCTATGATATCGAGCACCTTCGATATGTTGGCATGTTTTCTCTCGACGAAATCCAGATGCTGCATAGTCGTGAGGTTATGGAAGTGGTTCAAGCAAAGCTTGTAGCACACAAAGGCCAAGAGTTGCTTATTTGGTATCAGGTGCCTATGGATTTTTTGGTTGCGGTCTAGGCAAAGGTATCTTTTTCTTGCATGAACTTGTGTTTTCTACTCACAAGTTTTCCTTTTAGCCAATTGTGAAGGCAGAGCAAAACTCATATTTGAAGATTACGCAAGTGAGGGATGAGGTGCAAAAGAACCTTGAATTGTGACAAATTGAGTAGCACATTTTGAACTCAAAGAAATCAAAGGTGAAGAAGCTACTTGCGATTGTAGACATTCACCATGATAAAGATTGGTTGGATTGCATTGCAAAGATATGCTCTCATGGTAGTAAGTTAGTCCCTTTTATCTTTCTCATTCCACTTTGAAATCCTTGTCCTTGTAGGAAATGGTAAAGCACCTGAAGAATTGATCTATAACATCGCAAAAAGCAAGCTCTCCTTCAACAAACAAACCTCTTGCTTGGAACTCCTCAACACTTGGCATCGTAACAATGATAAGAGGTTAGAGAGCAAACTTGAGAATGTGATGAAGGAGAAGCTCTATATCACTCAGAGTATTACAGCTGCTGAGGAGCTACTTCAAGTATGGGATACGAAGTTCCTTACTAGTGCCCACACTGGCATAACACTTCCAGATTATGTTCAAGCTTCCCTTCAAGAGCTTGGGGATGGATGGCTTCCTGATGGCAGCTCAAGCTCTATATATTTCAAGAACCAGCCGGGCCAACCATTTTTCTCATGCTGCATAGCATATAGGTATATTGTAAAAAATTGACTTATTTATTTAATCATGGCTCTTTTGTATGTATTTAAATCATTGCCCAGGTGCTCTAATGTATATAGCAAGTGTTTTTCTCAAGCTCTTAATTGGTGGGAAGAAACTTGGCATGTATGAGCCAGAGTTCTAATGTTCCACTACACAGGAGCGAGAACTTTATCCATGGTACTTGGAGTTGTGGAGGCAAATGCCATCGTCACCTTTTGAGCTTAATCTCTACCTCAAGTGTCATCCAGGTTTGATGAGTAAAATTTGCTAGTAGTAACTTATGTTTCTACTTTATTGTAGAGGCACTTTTGGAGGGAGTGGAGATGCCTCAAAGATAGAGATGAGATTCATATTGAGTAGACCGAAGACGAATGAGTGGAGAACCCAACTGAAAACTCTTCTACCCCATCTCATCCTACAGCAGTTGCTCATTCCCCAAATCCTACTGCCGCTGCTTGTCCAGCCCCGATTGCTTGAAATATACGAAGGTAACTCCATAGTGAGGACGTCCAAGAGAGTAAGAACTTGATTTCCAATGACCTTGCTTATTGTAATTTTGTTGTAGATGTCGAAGAAACCAGCCAACACTCTATACGTCGACGTATAAATGCATTCTTTCCATCCCTCCCCACTGCTACAGAGGATGACCTTCAAGAGTTATCTTCTTTGGCTTCACATAAACAGGTATGAAACAAAACATGTATTAACTTTAATATTTCCCAATTTTGAACACTATTCAGGTTCGCACTCTTTCTCCTACGGGAAGTGTTGGCAACGTGGAAATACTTATTGGGGACTACTTTCAGCTTTCCAACAACGTGAGCTGAGAGTCTTCTATATTCCATCGATGGATGTGAGGATTTGGAATGAACAATACTTTTGGCATCGACCTTGCATTCTTTGACCTGCCTAATAAGTTACCATCTATACAAAGCAACGCTCCATCCTGGAACATCCTTCGACCGGACTATATTTCTCAAGCAGTGGATGTGGCATCCAAGGTTTTGCGATATGAGGGCATTATGCTAGTCATTCTTCCCCGTTCTTTATTTTGGGGAAGTCTTCTTGCAATGATGGTGAAGAATGATGACTCTAGATTGGTTGAGTTTGCATCAGGCTGCCTACTCTCAAACATCACAGTTGAAATAAAAGGAGTAGGTGGCTGAATCCAAAAGATTTGCATTTCCTTATTTTTCATATCTTAAATTGATTGCCTCTTTTCATTATAGGTTTTAGCATGGAACTACCATGCTCTCTACCGCTACTCTTGCCGTCATAGTATTATATGAGCTGATGAGCATGCAGGTTTGGCATTGCCAGGATATGATAGCTCAACAAATATCATCCCGAATGTCATCAACAAGGACCATCATATAAAGTTCCCTAGCTATTGACACCATTCACCAAAGGCCATGCAAATCCTTTTAGAGTTGTTTTGTCCTCCTAAGGAGATTGTGCTTGATGCTACAACAGGTTTTGGTTCGATGGTGCTAGTGGCTAAAGAGATTGGGCATGCAGTTTTTACACTAGAAAAGGAGAGTGCATTTGAAGGTATTCTTAGGACATTTTATAATAGGTGATAATAAAGTATAAATTTCTCATTATAGTAATTCCATCATGGTTATGTATATTAGGTGGATTGATGATGTGGGCTATAATTTGCCATGTTATGCAGAAGTAATGGCACAAGCTCATATACAACAAGAGCCCACAGTTAGAGAGCATAATACTATACGAACTCCTCCTCTTGTGGATGTGGATGCCGAGGAAGACTAAGTTTAGTTTTTTTTTTAGTCAAATTTTTTAGTGGTAATATAGAGTTTTTTCTTTGACTTATGATATTTATTTTCTTATTAGACTTATATTATTTAGCTTTTTCTTGGACTAAAAATATATCTTAAGTTTTGAATAGAATTGTTGGCTCGTCCCAAACTAATCATTTAAACATCAACTTTTGTATTTGGTAAAGTATATTGACTTCATTGACTTTCATTGACTTGAGCTCAGCTCATGAAAAATTACCCAACCCTATCTCTCGAGTGCTTTTTTAGGAATTCCACTTTTATTCTTGACTTTTCAATTTAAAGTTTTTGGTACAAATGTGTTACACTTGTTAAACTTCTAGCCACTGGTACATAGCTTATATTCAGCTCAATTTCAAAATTTACTTATTTGTGTTTTACAATTCCACCACCTATAGACAAAGTTCAATGTCCTCATCAAATGATAACCTATTTTTTTAAGTAACTCTATTATGGATAACTTTTTTTATCTTTTTACACCAAGCTAACACCAAAGGCTCATCATGCCTTACAAATTTGCACTCTTTGACTTATAATTTAGGTGAAGTATTTGTGGCTTGGATCCCACTAAATCCTTTAGAGATACTTTATCTCAACTTTACTACCCACTTCGGAGTAGTCTCAAACTATATTAGTATAAGGATCATCTTTTAAAACTTTAACATTTAACTTCTTATGTCAATTTTTTATATGTCTTTGACACCTTCCTATATACATATTTGTTATACAAACTCTACTTTCCCATCTGGAAGAGTTCTTTATTTAAAGACACTATACCTCTTATCAATCTAGAGACTAAGTTCTACCCACTGCATGGAAGAATATTCTAAAGAGTTTTTTTCTCTTTTGGACTTATTTATAATCCCATCAACTTTAGTGTTCTTATATCTATCTTCCAAAACTAGTTGTATCTATCCAAGATATCCTTATTCAGTAATTCAACCTTGCATAAGAGGATAGCTTTAAAAGATAAGTTTAAATTTCATAGAGTAGGTGTAAATTTTTCAATCTACTACCTTAAGATGTCCCAATTTGTATCACCTTTTATACCTATAATTTGGATTAAATTTATTAATGATATTGCCTCTTACATTTCCCTAAATTTGAATTCTCACTTTATATATTATTTGAATTCACTCTAACAGTTTACTAAGCCCATTCTTGACAACTAATCTTTTATTTTTATATATCAAGCAACATAAAATCACCACTTTCATCTTTAGGGTACTTTTTTGTTCCACAGAAAATATTATAACTTGCTAAGTCCATAGGTATTCACCCCTTAGTGAGTCTTGCTTGTATGTGGGGCATAATTTTAATAAATTTATGAGTTTCACCTTAAATGTGTTCCCCACTTAATCACTCTGACCAAGTCACATTATTATCAATTGTTCAAATAACAATTTTTGAAAAAATGTCTGGAATTTTCACCTTTCCCAAACAAATGATTGTGAGGACATGGAAATGGCTTCTCCAGAGTAGCACACACAAACTCCCCAAGTTCTCATGGCTGCAATAGGTAAGAACACATTGTACATTCAATTGAAGAATTGTTGTGAGTTTTCTCTCCAAGCTCCAAACAAAGTTTTAGTGGACTAGAAGAATGCTGACCAAACCATAACTTTATTTAAATGCTCTTTATTTAGTCTTTTTTACTGAAGCTTAAACCATCTATAGTGGTGGTAGTTTTCAAAATTTTCCATCTTGGAAAGAGTGTAGTAGATCTAAACCTGCCCAAGCTCTACTCTCACCACAAAGCATGACTGGTGGTAAGCATTTTCTTTTATATTATTTTTGCTCCATCTTGATCAAATTTACAGTTACATAGCATCTTGGAGCTGCCTTTTGGGATGCCTCAAAGACACACTTCACCTTATGACTTCCAGCACGAAGCCACCTTCACTGCAAGGCCACTTACCTCCAGGTTTATCAATATCAATTTCACTGATGCTTTTGGTAAGCATCTTGCCACAGCTTCCCTAGCCTTGGCTGCCCACCTTTTAAAGCCATTGAGGTGGTAATGCATTCTGCACTATAAGGTGAAGGCTAAGATCCAAACTACCATTGTTTTGCCATAGAGGTTTTCGCACAGACTTCTATGAGAGTGGCTTGCCTCTACTATGGACTTTCTTCATCCCTTGGATATTCTTCTGCTGAAGGAGTTCCCTCCTGCTACTGTATCTTCCTATTGCATGGTCACTATTGCAGTGATTGGAGACTCCAAACACAACAAACATCATCGTTATTTCTGATGATCTAGAGAAAGTGAGTGATTTCAAGGTAGTTGACTGTCCTTTTCTTTGATTATAAGAGCCAATCCTTGTATGGAGAATGTTTATCATGACCTCAAGTCATGTTGGTTTGCTGAAGAGAAGCATATATGTATTTTCTACAACTTGAGAGGTACTAAGGATACCAATGTCTTCAAGGTCACCCCTTGCACTATCATGTGCAACGTTACTGAAGACAAATCATGGGACAAAATATGCAGTTAACTCCAAGCTATTTCAAGAATGTATGCTAAGAAGTTCAAAGGGGTACATTTGTTGTTGTTTTACAAACATGTTGACGGCCACTTCATTCCACACGATCCTCAATCTATTTCAGTAGCTGCACTTGCCACATTTGTAAGAAATTCAAGATTGAGAGGCAAACTAGGTGCCACCACTGCAAGAACAAGTGAAGTTATTTCTCCACGCTGCCCAAACATATGGACTCCATCCTAGTGATTTTCTTAGTATGTTCACATCACAGCGCAGGCCACAGGCAATCAAACACACCACCAACCGGTCAGATCCCAAAAGTTATAAACCGCAGGGTAGCAGAGGCTTTGCATTCTTGTCTCAGACAAAACGTGCATTGTATTCTTTCCCAACGCAATCACCTATGACTATGACTCGTGGCAAATCTTGCTTAAACTTTTCTCATCATTCAACTATTAAGCTCAGGTATGTTGATGGCAGGTATAGCTCGGATGGAATTCAAACTCTTCTGAAGAGATTATAGAGACGTAAAGTCTGGAAGCTACTATAGGGAAGAAGAGATCAAATTCTCGCTGTAAGAGGTTGCATGTCAAAACAAGTCCTTCAACAAGGTAGTTGGACCACCCGGCTACAGTAGTGAGGTTATGGTGACTACATGCATGGCTTACACTCCCTAATGACAGAATTCTAACTTGGGCAACTATTAAGGCCTTCCTCCTCTTCTCAATTGTAGCTATAGACAAACTGTGTATTTGTAAACTTTGAATAGACAAACACTTTTGATTTCAAGAGCATTTTGTTTTTCATTAGTCCAATGGCAAGAGAAAAGATTGACTGGGACTAGAAAGAGACCAACAAAAGACTACTGTAGACCTCCATCAGCAATGCACTTGGTCTAGATTGCTGGAGAGTCTAGGAGATTGAGCTTGATGTAGTTGCAATATGTCTGTTATCTTTGGAGTTGAGTTTCCAATGCGTCTGGCTAGCATTTGCTGGGCAATTTCTGGTTAGTATGATAAAATAGTCCCAGAGGCTATATCCCTTGGGCTGTGACAAGAATGGTCGTGGGACGTGTCACGCTACAAAAAACGAAAGCGAGAAGAATAAATGTTAGCTTTTTTGGATGCTTGTGCTTCACTACTCTATTCAGTCAAGCACTCATCTTTTGAATGGTGAAGAGCTACAGCGAGCTCCAGAGAGACAGTCAGTTTTAGTCCTTTTGAAGAGTTGGAGTAACAAATGGTGGTGGGAATTTTGATCATACGTATAAGGAAGTCAAATCTCAAAAAAAAAAAAAAAAAAAAGACAAAATACTTCCAGTCACCAAGTGACCATAGTTTTGTAATAAGCTTAGTTCTTGGATCTTCATGGTTTCCACTTGTTTTCTCAAGGTGATCATCTCCAGGATTATTCAATAGTAGAGAAGAACATTTGGAATACACTGCCTGAATTGGTGGAGACTTGCAATGAGTTACTGGCGGCCAACCAAGTCGTTTGCATTGTGCAATTTCCAGGGATATATGGCTGGACGGAAAGCTTTTCTCAATTTACAGGAAGTTTTCTCGGTAGCTTCACGTCACTAGCTTCTTGATATCTTCAGCCTTCATCATACTCCATTGTCTTCGCCGATCGTTCTGTTGTCGTCTGGGGCCTGGCTCGCCCCTCTATACACAAAATTGATTTAGCACAAACAGCATCAAGGCAATAGCAAAATTCGAAGACCTTTTTGAAGACGAATACCAAGTAGAGGTAAGCAGCTTCCCATTCGTCTGGAGATAAGGTGTCTCCATTACCTGGGAGAAAAGAAACAAAACATAGAAACTAGAAAGGAAACATCAAAACTCACTTCCATCTCCCAAAGCACCGAGTTTCCGCATTAGATCAATAAAGTGGTCGTCTTTGATGTGCTTGTGGACAAAGTCATGAAAGTTAAGTTTAAGCACAAGATCTAACCCATACTACAGGAAAAAACCAGTAAGGAATATGTAACATTCTGACTAAAATACTTACATTCGCCGCTAAAGACTGGAAATAAGGGAAGAAAACCAGCCATTCTGGGCAATCCACAGCATCCTGTCAATCAACAGAAATGCTTTAAGAACCGGGGGAAAAAGTTACAACGCACCTCGAGCTTGAAGTGATACTGGATCCCAAAACGAGTGGCTTGAGGAAATCTCTGGAAAGTAAACAGCAAGTATACGGCGTTCATCAAAAGTAAAAGCTCTACCTTGGTTCTGTGTTCCTCCCCAAAGCTTATGTTATACACACTGTTCCCAAACTCGAGGTCTTGCGCTGCTTACAAACATCATCCCTGGAATCAACGCTGCTGGTAAAAAACGTACCAGCTCGGAGCTTCTGGACAATCACGTTCGAATCTGGCATGGTCCCTATGAAGAAGCCACCCGGGTTGAGCATTCTGGAAACATTATCCAAAGCTCGCTCTGCCCGTTCTATCGTCGACCACGAGTAATGTAGAGCAAACTGAGAGAAAAAAGAAGTGAATAGTCAAAACCATGAAGAAGGGATTCGATTTGGACGAGTACCTGGCAGCTACAAACATCGAAGCCTCCCTGGATGCTTCTCTCGAGATCTACCTGCAAGACAAAATGCATCAAATATTTTTTACGAGCAAAGAAAATTACTTACCTCGTAACAGTCTCCACAGAAGAGCTCCGCTGCGAAGGACAGTCTCTGCCTCCTGTTGTTGTATCTCTTCATCGCGTCATCAATCTTTTCGTTGAAAAGAAACAAAAGGTCAGAGATTTTTCTCTATCGATCCCTTTTGTTTCTATGAAACAATCTCGATCGACTTACCGATCCAGCTGCAATGTCAACGCCAACATATCTTCCAATGTTCGCTTTGTCATATTTGATCAGATCGCCGCCCTAAGAAGTGAGTGATAGTAGCGAGAAAAATGTAGAGAGATTTCATCCTACCTTGCCACAAGCGAGGTCGAGCACGGAATCTCCTTTGTGAACGTACAAGTGTATAAGAACGCTCTTGATCTACATACAACAAAGAGAGTAAAGAAAAATTCCAAGGGAAAGAATGCAGTCGTTCTTTCTTTCCACTCACCCAATTGTTGAGCTTCTTGAGATGGATAATCGGGCTCGACTCGCGCTCCTCTCGCGACTGGTTGGATCGCCCGCTGTAAAAATCCGCGACTTGCTTAGCCTTCTTCCGCGACTCAACTGCATCGGCGAGAAGGAAAATTTTGCAAGTGATCAAAACCGCAAAGAGAATTCTACCGAAATCCTCGCGCTCCTTGCCGCGCTTCGCATTCATTCTTAACCTGGAATCGCAAGAACCCTAGAATCTCATCGTGCTGGAATCAACGGTCAGTTTTAAATGATGCCCTAAAATGTGAATGGATGGATCGCAATGGCCTAGCGCATCTACTGAGGAGCTGCTCAAGAGATCTCCACGAGCTGCGATGGATCCATTCTCAGATCCGCGGCAGCGATCACAGGCACGACACATTCCTCGCCAATCTCTTGATCGACGCGTACTCGAGATGCGGCCGCCCGGACGAATCGCGCGGCGTTTTCGATGCCCTCGAATGCCCCAATTCCCACTCTTGGAATTGCCTCATTCACGCGTATGCCCACAATGGGCAATTGCCCAACGCCTGGGAATTCTTCTCCGCCATGCCCGATCGCAGCGTCATCACCTGGAATTCCCTTTTCTCCAATTGCGTCACCGCCAATCAGCTCCACAGCGCCCGAGATCTCTTCCATCGCATGCCGCAGCACAGCATCATCACGCTCAATTCGATGATCCAGGGATTCATCCAGATGGGCTGGCTCGAATCCGCGATCCAATCGTTCCACGCCATGCCGGAGAGATCGGTGATCACTTGGAGCTCCATGCTCGTCGCGAGCGCTCAAACGGGGAGTCTGTACGACGCGCGCTCCTTCTTCGACAAAATGCCCGCGCGTACGGTAGTGACCTGGACAGCCATGCTGGCTGCCCACGGCCAACATGGCGACGTGGACGCCGCGATGGCGGCCTTCCACGCGATGCCAGAGAGGAACACCGTGACGTGGAACGCCATGCTGGCGGCTTATGCCATTAACGGGCATGCCGATGAGGCAAGGATGCTGTTTGATTCCATGCCAAACGGCCGCACAGTTGTGACGTGGAACACGCTCGTCACTGGATTCGCCGGGTCAGAGCGCCACGTGGATGCGATCGCGGCCTTTGATCGCATGCCACGTTGGAGCATCGTGTCCTTCAATTGTATGATCCAGGCAAATGCCCAGAGAGGGCAAATGCAGTGCGCGAGGGAGATCTTTGACGAGATGCCCCAGCGCAGCGTCGTCTCCTGGTGCCTGATGATCACGGCGTATGGGCAATCGGGGAGCGCGATCGAGGCCCGGGATCTCTTCGATCGAGCTCCCAATCGATCGCTCGTGTCCTGGAACGCGATGCTGCTGGCGGCGGCTGTGAATGGCGACGCCAATCTCGCCGCGGCGGTGTTCTCGCGAATGCCCGAGTGGGATTCCATCACCGCCAACAGCATGGTGTCGGGATTGGCCGATGGGGGCAGGGTCTGCGAGGCCGAGGAGATCGCCAAGCGCAATTCCAACCCCAAATCCTGGACGATCATGCTTGGCGCGCTCGCCGACAGCGGCGAGATCGATCGCGCAAGGGCTCTGTTCGAGAGCATGCCAGTGAAAGATCTCGTCTCCTGGAACGCGATGATGCAAGCCTATGGCCGCGAGGGCAGCGCGAGCGAGGCCAGAGCAACATTCGATCGAATGCCCAGGAGAGATATCGTGTCGTGGATCTGCCTCATAGCGTCTCTGGCCAGGAACAAGCTCGTGGACGAGGCCGCGCTAGCGCTGGATCGAGCGCCAATGGTGGCCGATAGCACGCTCACAGCGATGCTCACCGTGTATGCCCAGAGTGGGCATTTGCGCCACGCCTGGCAGATCTTCGCCGCTATGCCCGAGAGGGACTGCGTGGCGTGGACGGCCATGATCGCGGCGTATGCCCACTTTGGGCATCTCGATGACTCCTCGGGAGCTCTGGAGCTGCTCTGGATGATGGAGCTCGACGGTGCTCGGCCAAACGCTGTCACCTTCTCGGCAGCTCTCGCAGCGTGTAGCCACTTGGGCGTTGTGGATCTGGGACGGGAGCTCTTTCTCTCGATGGTATTGGATCGAAGCGTCGTTCCCGAGCAGCAGCACTACTGCTCGATTGTTGATATGTTCGCCAGGGCCGGGAGAACTCGAGAGGCCGAGGAGCTCCTCCAGTGCATGCCTTTCCAGGCCGACGATAGATCCTGGACTGCGCTTCTCACGGCTTGTAAGAACCAAGGCGACATAACTGGAGCTACTCGAGCGGCCGAGTTTGCCATGACTGACAGCCAAAGCGGTCCTTACTTGTTGGTGTCCGACTTGTACAAATCGATACTTCGTTCCTGATAGATTTGCTTTTCTCCCGGAGGAAAAAACCTCTTTTTATTCTTCTTCTTCTTCTTTCCTGGCTCTGGCAAGCAAAGCTCACATTGATGCGCTTAAGTAGTCACGGCGAGAAATTTATAAAAGAAATACCACCTCGATCGATTATAGAAAATTGCATACCCCTCCGCCGGGTCGATCGATTAGTGAGCGGACTCTCTGCTGTAGAATGCATCCAGAGTCTTTCCTGGTATGCGGCGCAGTAGTTCTCTGGGGAAAATCCGGAGCAAAGTCCACGCCAAGTCCAAGGACTGGAAGATGTCTCTTGTGTCGTAAGCGCTTTGACTGACAAATTTTCTCTCGAATTTGTCTAAGAACTCCAAGTACAGCTGCAGGGAAGGAACACAGTTGGTTAACATACTGGCATCAAAAAGCAAAACTGGTGCTTTACCAGATCTTCAGATGACAGCGCTTCTTCTCCCACGACAGCTTTCATCGCTTGAACGTCTTTGCCAATGGCATAGTTTGCATAGAGCTGCAAAACCAGTAGACAGTGTTAAACGGCATAATGATGTAGACACAATCGCTCACCTGGTTCGAAACGTCGGAGTGATCCTTTCGGGTCATACCTTCTCCAATAGCACTCTATGCAAAAGAAAACAAAAAATCGTTAACCGGATATCTATTAAGCTCCTGTGTGGTACCTTCATCAAACGAGAAAGCGATGGCAACACGTTGATAGGTGGATAGATCTGAAACACAAGCAGCCAAAGAGCAGTGTTACATGTACACTGCAAAATACCAGCACAAACCTGACGATTGTAGAGTTGACGGTCCACATAAATCTGTCCCTCAGTAATGTAACCAGTGAGATCAGGAATCGGATGAGTGATATCTGCGAGTAAGTCAGTAGATGATCTCGATGATCAGACATCTCGTACCATCGTTTGGCATACTGAGAATGGGAATTTGAGTGATTGATCCCATTCGTCCTTCAATTCGTCCAGCACGCTCGTAAATTGTTGCCAAATCTGTATACATATAACCAGGATATCCACGACGACCAGGCACCTCCTCACGAGCGGCAGACACCTACACAAAGCCATGGTTATCATAACTCTCATGAAAAACTTGAAACATACGATCATACCTCACGCAATGCATCCGCATACGAACTCATGTCGGTCAAAATGACAAGCACATGTTTCCCGCAATCATAAGCCAGATATTCTGCCGTCGTCAACGCAATCCTGGGAGTAATGATACGTTCGATTGTGGGATCGTTCGCCTGTACGAAGCACGATGGAGGAGTAAAAACGCATTGGCATTGTCAATCCATAACGTACCAGGTTTAAGAACAATGTGACTCTTTCCATCGATCCATTTTCCTCAAAATCTCTTTTGAAAAACTGTGCAGTCTCCATGTTCACACCCATAGCTGCAAAGACGATTGCAAAGTTGTCTTCAACATCACGCTGGATACGAAAGAAACTCATCAGTCTCAACAACAGACAGAAGATAAACGGAAAACAAAAGTACCTCCAAAACGTTCCCCGCGTCCAAGTGTCTCACAAGTCCGGCTTGTCGGCATATTTGAGCAGCAATTTCGTTGTGCGGCAGCCCAGCAGCCGAGAAAAGTGGGATTTTCTGACCTCGGGCTATGGAGTTCATAACGTCGATGGTCGAAATGCCAGTCTGAATCATTTCTTCCGGGTACGTACGTTCGCTTGGGTTGATGGAGCTTCCTGTAGAACATCTAGAGGTCAGTTGAATATCAAGTAGAAGAAGATGTATCACCAGAAATGTCTAGATAAGCTTCTGCCAAGATCGGGGGCCCGTTATCGATAGGCTTCCCAGAACCATTAAAGATTCTACCGAGCATATCTATGGACACCGGGGTTTTCAACACCTGGAAAGCATACAGTAGAGTCAAAATCACTGTAGGAAGAAAGAGCAAGCCACCTCTCCAGTGAACTCAACAGTCGTGTGCTTGTTATCAATTCCAGTAGTCCCTTCGAAGACCTGAAAAGAGGAGAAGCTCAGTAACTCGGTCGCCAGAACAAGAGATTGAATCAATGACCTGCACCACGGCCCGTTCGCCATCGATCTCCAGCACCTGACCTCTCCTGTAAGAACCATCGCCAAGTCTCAAGTTCACGATTTCTTGGAACTTTGGGCCCTGGTGGAACATCAATCGACAGCTATGAGCGATGGAAAAGCTTCCAACAAGCGACAGAATACCTTGACTTTGTCGAGCATCACCAGAGGCCCAGACACTCCAGCAACAGTCCGATAGTCTACACCACAGCAAGCTCTCAGTCCCTGGATTCCAATGCGAGGACGAAATTTAGCATCGCCGAGATCTTACCAATCAGGGGCTGGCATTCGTACTCCTTCACGCCCATTGCGGCAGATCTGCTCGAAATATCAATCGCGCCAATCGATCAATCACGAAATCGCGAGGAGGAGGCGCCCTTACCCGACGCTAGGCGAGACCGGAGCTCCCGGATGCCGAGGTGTGAATTAGGGCTCTTTCTCTCTTAGAAGAAAGAAATAGCCTAGAAGATGATACGTCCAAGCATTTTATTCCATCCAATCAAAAAGGAAAGTTAAAAAGGAAAGGAATGCCGCAAGAACACACAGCATCAATTCGTCTTGTTACTCTCATCTCATCTCTTCCAAATCGCAAAAGCTTTGGTCTAGACGCGGTAGCCAGTGATCGATCGCCGCCCAATCATCCCGCCCACGCAGAACCACGCGTAGCACTCGCCCACGAACAGCGCAGCGATCCCGACCTCCTCGAGCTTCAGCTCTTGCCGATTCCGGAACTTGGCCTTGACGATCTCCACCTCTTTCCAGAACGATTCCGCGCGATGGGGCAAGCTGCGAGAGAGAAGGGTCGCGATTCCGCGATCAATCCAAGGGATTCCATCCATACCTGGCCAGGCGCGTGTAGAGGAGCTGCTTGGAGAGCTCGTTACACTTCTCCACCGTCGGCTCTTCCACGATGTAATGCTTGTTCCGCTCGAGCAGCGTCTTGTAGTACTCGCCGGCGTGCTTCATCACATACTCGGTAGCGGCGGTGGACTTGTGCTGAAGATTCCTCCAGGCGGCCGCCATCGATCAGATCCTTTCCTTCCTCTCAAGAACCCTAGAACTGGAACACCAAGGGTTTTTGTTTAAGATCATATCATACAGAGCGTCGTCCAGTGATGGTAGTGGCACGCGGCGTCGTGGCTTTGACAAGATCTTCGAGCGTTTCGTCCAGCATTTCTTCCATCACCGAGCTCGATCCAGACGACCCTTCCTCTTCCTCTTCCACTACTGCTTCCAGGGAAGATCGAGTAGTTCTCGCAGTAGCAGCAGTAGCAAACTCTTCTCCTCCTTCCAGTTCTTCGCTCTCTCCCAGCTCTTGATCGTCGCTGAACAAGTACCTCTGTGCTGTGCCACTCTCCATCGAGCTCCTGCTTCCCACAATCGTGGGACTTCCTATCCGTACTACGCCTGGAGAATCGTAACTCCTGTAGTCCGCCATCCTTCCACCCTCCTGTTCCTCCTCTAGCTCTTGATCGTCTCGACCACCTGATGACCAGTACGATCCCGTTGAGCTGCTCGTGGAGTTTTCGTCCCTCACAGAAGGATCGATGATCTCCGAGACTTCCAAGCTGCTGTCAACCGACGCTGATTCACTATACCGCTGCTTGGTGGGTCGTGCTGCTTGGGCGTTACTGCTTCTGAGTTGTAAGGGGCTGCCATCCTCGTCCCTCGATAATCTGGCAGCTTTGTTGTATAAGTCCGTGTAGTCATCCCCGGATCTCCTACACGAAAGTTATAAATCCTGGTTAGCCACCACTTCCAGAATCTCCAAGAAAAATATTACCGGCTTCCGAGAGACACCTTGAGAAAGTGTGTCGTCGCTCGCATCGTGTTCAGCTCTTTTGCCTGATGATAGGAAAAAGAAAAAGAAGGAAAGAACACATCGTGTCACACACAGTAGGAACAAAAGCAAACTAAAAAAAAAACAATCGAACAAAGAA
Organism: Selaginella moellendorffii; assembly: GCF_000143415.4. Taxonomy (NCBI): domain Eukaryota; kingdom Viridiplantae; phylum Streptophyta; class Lycopodiopsida; order Selaginellales; family Selaginellaceae; genus Selaginella; species Selaginella moellendorffii. Next base: position 611,261 of record NW_003314329.1, on the reverse strand, counting down.
TGTCGAGCGTACCTGGAACGCAAGCTTTTGTTGGAGTTGACTTACAACGTGATGGAGCCTCAATCGTTCTCGCTCGGACATTTCCAGCAGCGAGGCCATCTCTTGTGCCATGGCACGAATTCCCAGCAATTCCGCTTCCAGATGCTTGGCTCTCTCGAAAACCAGCTGATAGTCACCTTCCTTTGCATGCAACACCATCTCGTTGTTCTCGCTGTTCTTCCCGCTGTTCTTGACGATCAGCTTGTTTTCTCCTTCCAACTCGTGTTCTTGGTGCTCATCGCTATCGCTGCTGCACTGGGTTCCCATGTCGATTGCCACTTCTGTCGTCCCCGATGATCCAGAGGATTGCCCTGTGCTGGTGTTGGCCTTGGGCCCGTGAAGCTCCTGGATTACTCGCTCTACCTCAAAGATTGAATCGTTGGCTTCCTTGAGTTGCCGCTCGAGATTGGCGATGAGAGAGGTGTGTGAGTGGAGCGCCTTCTCTTTGCTCGATAGCTGTGCTTGCATCTCCATGATCATCTCCTCCCGGCTCTTGAGCTGGTGTCTCAATCGATGCACGGCTTGGCGATGCACGATTCCTGGACGAAGTCGAGGGAAAATAAAAAATCAAGAACGAAAGAAAGGGGCTTTCCGTCGATTCTCGACCAACTGGGAAAGGAAATCTGCGCTTACCATCGGAAGAAATCTCACTGCTGCTGCCACTGCTGCTACTGCCGCTGCTCGATTCGCGACGCAACACCATGCACTCGGCATCCATCGCTGCGAGACCTGAGCATTCCAGATAGAAATATTACGGCCCAAGAACAAGACACCAGGGAGAAAGAAGAAGAAATCTCTGCGGATTCTCACCATTGCCGTGCTGCTCGGGGTGAATCGCTGCCGCCGCCGCCGCCGCCTTGTTCTTGCTCTTGTTCTTGCTACTCCGTGTGAATGCCAGCGACAAGACCGTCGCTACGGCGCCGCCGACGACCAGACCCCAGTTCACGCCTTGCTGCTGGCGATAAGAAGACGCTGGCATCCTTCTTCCTCCTGGCCAAGGAATCTCCAACGGGTCGGAACAAGGGACGTACGCTTGAAAGCGTACGGAAGAGGATAAACCCTAAATTCTTGGCTATGGAGGACGAGTTTTGGAGCGTGCCGCTGCCGCCTTCGAGCATCAGGCTCGTCGATTCGATCGATGGCGAGGCGTTCCAGGGATTTCTTCTGGCGCTGCAAGAATCGTCAGTGATCGCGCTGGATGCTGAGTGGAAGCCTGTCTTGGTAGCTGGTATGCACCCCAGGGTTTCGCTGCTCCAGATTGCGTGCCGGAAGCGAGATTTCGGCCCCGAGAGTGATCTTGTGTTCATCGTCGATGTGTTGTCGATCCCGGCTTCTGCATTGCTTCAGCCACTGGAAGAGGCATTGGAAACGTCTAGAATTCTAAAGCTGGGATTCAAGCTTCGACAAGATTTAATCAATCTCGCTGCATCGCTTTCGTCCACTGCGAGCTTCTCCTGTGAGGTAAGTGCCTGAGTTCCTCTTTTACTCGTAACTTTGCTCATTTTCCATGTCCTTCTCTTTGTAGCGTAGCCTTATATTGATATTGGGAAGCTCTATCATGAAGTGAAAAGGAAAAATCCACGTAAACTCCCGGGTGATACTCCGAGCTTATCCCACATATGTAGAGATGTTTTTGGTCGACCTCTTTGCAAGGTATGGGATGGAGTGTGTTTGCATGGCTGCTACTAGTGAAGCTATTTTTTGCGCAGAGTTTGCAATGTAGTGACTGGGAGCTGAGGCCACTGACTGAAGAACAAATATCTTATGCTGCCGCTGATGCGCATTGTCTTCTAGCAATTCTGGACGCTCTTCATCCCTATATAATCGACATGCAACGATCAAAAGCAGGTTGGTTTCGACTCTGGTCGATCTGTGGCCTTCTCATTGACGTTTTACATTCGCAGTTGCCTCGGTCGGAATTGCTCGTCTACTCTATCCTGATGAAGAGTTAAGCCCTCTTGTAACGAGGTTTAGGAGCATGAGCAAGAAGGCAGATAGGTCTGGAAAGTTTCTTGCGTATCTATTAACTTTTCAGCAGACGCTGTCACTGCAAGCCGACCCAAAAAAGAAAATCAGAACTCGGAGGGTACGGGACACAAACAGATCTCAGGGGCAGGCCGAGTTCGAGTGGTGTGGACCTCCGCCATGGGATCCTGTTGTGGGAGGTGATGGTTGCCCAAAGTTTCTGTGTGATATTATGGTAAGTTCGGCGGGCTAAGTGCATAAATTTTAACGCATTTTTTTCTTTCCTTCTGAACAGATCGAAGGCTTAGCTCGTCAGCTACGTTGCGTTGGAATTGACGCTGCTTGTCCACATAGGTTAAAACCCGACGCCAGGTTCTTGTTTTTTTCCTTTGGAGAGAAGAATTATTCCGCTGGATTGTATTCTTCTAGGCAACTAATCGAACAAGCTCAAAGAGAAGGGAGGATTCTACTAACAAGAGACGTAAAGCTACTCAGGCAGCGCCTTATTCCATCCAACCAAGCGTACCGTGTCAAACACCTAACAAAGAAAGAGCAACTTACTGAGGTACGATTCAATGCGTCGCTAGCGCTGTCCTTTTTGACAGTTTCTTTACTCAGATTATTGAGACGTTCCATCTTACAGTCTCCGAAGAGCATTTACTCTCGAGGTGCACGAGGTGCAACGGAGAGCTCTGTCCCAAACCATTGACCGCACAGCAAGCAAAGGCTGCTGCCCCCAACCAAAAAATTTCGGAAGATGTATTACTGCAGGACGGTTTACTATTCTGGCAATGCTCCGAGTGCAGGCATCTTTACTGGCAGGTTGGTAAATGACCTGCATCGTTTTCATTTTTATTTATCGGCCTCTCAAACGTTTGTCTCTTAAACTGCAGGGCTTGCAATTCCAGCGGGCAATGCAACGATTTTCTGCCATGTGTAGCTAGTTAGCCTTTCGCGTGTAACGTACGTGACAAGTGTTTAAATTAACCTGGTGTGCAAGTTCCGGAAGGTTCGATCATTCTTGCGTTCCGGGCACGTAATACACGCGAACAGAAGGAGAATAAGTTGGATGAGACATTTTTTCAACGACGATATGGATAGATGAGCAATACAGGATGGCACGAGAGAGACGGGTTGTTTCTTGAGGGCGTTTTTTACTTCATGCTTCGGCCTCGGGATTGGTGAATCATTTTCCGCTCCATGGACAGGCCACTGATTTGCAGCTTGCTTTATTCGACAGACAATCTAAGCAAGAGCAGCACAGGGAATTTAGTCCGCGCGAGAAGGAATGGTTCTGAAGTTCTAAGAAGGAGCAGCAACAGATCGACAGGGATTTTAGTTTGTAGTAGCAAACAGCGGGATTTAACAGCCGTTAGAAGGAGCGCTTTCGCTCGGGGATTGTTCGAGATGTCCAGGCCCATCAATCTCGTCCCGGCCTTCCTTTTAAGCTTCGCAGGCAGCTGGATGACTGCAAACTACAGCCCGAGCGTGCTACGCATGCCAGCTGTGTGGACAAGTTCAGCTTGTAGCGCTCTCATATTAGCAGCATCAATGCTCGTCAACGACTGCTACGATCATATATCTGGAACCGACGGTCTCAACAAAAGGAACTCGGCGTTGCTGAGTGGAGAAATCACCACGGCTGATGTGAGTCTTTCAAAATTAAAAGCTTCGCTCTAGAATGATCTTTTGCTTCGCAGGTTGGACTGGTTGCTGGATGCATCTACGGAGGCGTCATGCTGGCAACTTGTTGCTTGGAGCAACCCATCATGAGGCTACTCATCACACTCTCGGCGTACATCACATTTGTCTACACGCCGCTGGTCAAGAAGGTGACGCTGTTGAAGAACATTGTCGTATCCGGGGTGATTGCCAGCGCCATTTTTGCCGGGGGTCTTGCAGTGACACACGGTAGTGTCAGCGTGATTCCTCAGAGAACTCTTGCTTCCAGCTTCTACCTTTTCTTGTCGATTCTCGGCCGAGAGATTCTTATGGATGTCAAGGACATGGCTGGCGACAGAGTTACGGGAGTTCGCACCATACCAGTCTGCTTCGGCGAGCAGACGGGCACTTGTGTAGCAGTACTGTGCGCAACAGCGGCAAATCTTTTCCTGGTAATGTCTTTCTCCTGAGTTTTGACTTACGGCTCATGAGCTCATTCATGATACAGATCCAAATGGCTTGGTTGAGGAGGAAGTCGTGGTACGTCTCGTTAGTTTTGTCGATTATCAATTCTGGCATGCTTGCGTGTTTTATCTCGAAACTTCCCACGTTTTCTCGTGACGAACTCAGTCAAGATTACATGCTTGTGATGGCCTTGGGAACTATAACCATGGCAACGTCGTTATAATCGAGCTCCTTATAAGGTGACAAGCCATCCATTTCTTGCTGATATCATTCTTTGTCCTGTTCCAGTATCGAAGAATTTCTAGAAGAAAAAGAGTTGCTTAGCAGGTAACAACTTGCTAATGAGTTAATATGTCTTAGATGTTTTTCTCAGGATCGAGGGAAGTTTTAGTATATCTGATGATCTCTGGGGATGCTGCTGAATTGCTGAGGAACTGCAGCTCTGTAGCAGAAGTAAAGACCATCCACGCTCAAATCTGCGAGCACAATCTTCACGACGGCAGTGCAAAGAAGAGGAGGAGGTTTCTGGAAAATCTGGTCGTCCAGATGTACGCTCAGTGTGGCAGCGTGACCGATGCCCGCCAGGCCTTCGACACAATGAGCTCGCGCAAGAACGTCTTTTCGTGGACAATCATCATCTCCGCCTACGTCCGCGCAGATCACGGCAGCGACGCTCTCCAGCTCTTCCGGACAATGAACCAAGAGGGCGATCGAGCAGACGAGGTGACGCTCACTACACTCTTGGGGGCCTGCTCATCGCTGGAAGATCTCCAGCAGGGAAAGATGATCCACAGCTTGGTCAAGGAGCTCGGCTATGGGGAACAGGATGGAGAAGAGCAGGATCTCATGGTCGGGAATTCGCTGGTCAACATGTATGCCAAGTGCCGCAGCCTCGCCGACGCCATCGCCATCTTCGACCGGATGAAGAACAGAAGCGTCTTCTCGTGGACCATCATGGTGACGGCATTTGCCCAGAACGGGCAGCTGCAGCGAGCGATCCAGTGCTACCGCCAGATGTGCTGCGATGGAGTGGATCCCAACGCCGTGACATTCGTAGCGCTCCTGGCCGCGTGTTCTAGCGGTGGAGAGCTGGCTGCCGGACGGAAGATTGCCGCTCGCGTCGAGGCCAGTGGCCTAGACTCGGATCTCATCGTTGGAAGCGCGATCGTGAATTTCTACGGCAAGTGTGGGCGACTGGATGAAGCGCGCGAGGCCTTCGATCGAATGCCAGCTAAGAACAACGTGACTTGGAACGGGATGATCGCGGCCTACGTCCAGAGCGGCGCCGCCACCCAAGCAATGGATCTCTTCGCCACAATGGAGGATGAGGGAGTGGTGCCGGACGCGATGGCTGTGAGCAGCATTCTAGGCGCTTGCTCAAGGCTCGAATCTGGGAAAAGAATCCACTCGGCAGTGATCGATCGCCGCCAGGAGCTCCAGTCGGATCGAGCAGTTTGCAACGCGCTCGTCCACATGTACGCGAGGTGTGGCAGTCTCGACGATGCAAGGCTCGTGTTCCTGGCGATTCCTTCCAAGAACACCGTGTCGTGGACGACGATCATCGCGGCCTTCGCTCAGCAAGAGAATCGCGATTATATCGAAGCTGCTTTCCAGCTCTTCCGGGAGATGGATCTCGACGGCGTTGCTCCCACCGAGGTCACCATCTTCTACGCGTTGGAAACTTGCTCCAAGATGGATCGCGGAGGACTGGCCAGCGGACGAGCGCTCCACACCGCCATGGATACCGCTGGAAGAGTGGAGCTTCTTTCCAGCGTCGAGGTTCTCAACTCGCTGCTGGATATGTACGCCAGCTGCGGCAGCTTGATCGATGCCGAGGCAATCTTCGATCGTCTCCTCGGCTCGAGCAGCAAGAACGTCGACGTTGTCTCGTGGACGAACATGATCGCGGCCTACGTCCAGCATGGCCAATCTTCCTCGGCGCTGCTACTCGCAAAGAAGATGGACCTGGAAGGAGTGAAGCCGGACGAGATCGCCATGTCCACCATCTTGGGAGCTTGCACCGCGCACCAGGCCACCTCTCTCGGGCGAGAGCTCCATCGCCGGGCTCGAGAGCTCGGCTATGCCTCAAATACCATCGTTGGGAACGCGCTAGTCTTCATGTATGGCAGCTGGGGGAGAGTGGACGATGCCGCTCGAGTTTTCCAGGAGCTCAAGAACGCAAACAGCCCCGACTCCAACACTTTCACTGCGATGATCGCTGGCTATGCCCGTCAAGGCCGGACTTTGCAAGCTCTCTCGCTCTACAACGAGATGAATCTCCATGGAGTCGAGCCCAGGGACGCTACCTTTACGAGCATCTTCCAGGCATGCAGCCACGCGGGGTTTCTCGCCAAGGCCTTGGAGCACTTCGTTTTCATCTACGACTTCCAGGGATTGGAGCCGACGGCCGAGCACTTTGGCTGCGTGGTGGACTTGCTGGGACGAAGTGGATTCGTGCGAGAGGCTGAAGAGCTTGTGCTCGCCATGCCTTTCGAGCCGGACATTGTCGCATGGAGATCACTGCTAGCGTCGTGTGGTGGCTCCGATCAAGGAGCGAGCCGGAGGGCCGCCGAGGAGGCCGTCCACTTGCAACCGTCTGGCTGTTCTTCACACTACGTTCTCCTCTCCAACCTCGTCAGAACTCTAAATCATCATCATGAAAAGAATGCTTACCTTTGATCTTTGATCCGAAATGTGAAAGTCTCTGCACATTAAAGAGCTATTCCAGCGTAGCTTTAGTTCTCAAGAATCACACACGGCCGGCTTGGTCTATTACAAAACCTATTTGTTTTTTTTCTTTTGGCAGAGGAGTTGGTTTGGTTGTTCAAAATTCTCATAGATATAGAAAAAACTTAATTAAGTTAGCATGACGTGCCACTTGCAAAAATTGGTATTTCTGGTTTTCCTATTCTATATAAAACTAAGTTGCAATCGTTTTGTAGCAATAATATCGAACTTGCAAAACAATTATAAATTGGGATACAAAAAGTATTAGTAGACCATCTAGCTTTCAAATTGAATGCACCATATATCACTAAATTGCCATCAGATTGAATTCTTAATTTGCAATCAAAATCAGTGTCTTCTGTTTTAGTACTCCATTTAATAGTGCTCTTAAAATATAAAACAAGGTTACAATTATATTGAATTATAAGTATGTAATTGTTTGAAAAGTTATGTAGATACTTTTTTGATTCATACAAATAAGAATAAGGTTCATCGTATTCACCACTTAACATGACATGATTGAAAGCTGAATGCATATCAACATCATCATTTCGCAACATTTTTCGTTTTTTTAATATTAATTGACGAGATCTAGGAATTCTAATAACCCGGTAATTAACAATAAAACGTCCATAATAAGACATTATACTTACCGCAAAATACATAGGTCCTGTTTGAACAAGATTATTATATAATTGATTGAATGAGCTTATAATTATGCTTGACGCTTGATCATTCAACACTTGAAAAACCTGGAGATGGATGAAAATTGATGATGCCAGCATCAATCATATGAAGACATACTAGCATTACTCTATTACTGTTTGGAATCAGTACCGATGCTTCAAAACTAGCATCTGGATCTGTTACACCTCCAGCAGGTAATGCTTCATGTAATAAGGTGTTTAGAAATGCCATCAAGTAATCTACATTATTTTGATTAAGAATCCCTTCAGGGCCATAAACTCCATGTACTTCAACAGGTGAGGAGGTTACAATTTGAAAGCATATTAGAAGCAGAAAGATATATATTAATAATTGCACCATGCTAATCTAAATATTACAGCTCCCTTCTTGCATCTGATTCTAAAATTTTAATCTTTAAATGATTTCTAACACACGTTCCAAAGTATGTCTCTTGCCATGTGGCGGTGTATATATATCTATATAAAACTTCTGAAGTATTTTCTTCGTTGGTGTTCCTAGTGACATTGGCTTGCTCTTAAGAATGCGATGCAACAACCAGGAATTTAGACCACGACACGTGGATTGGCTTCTACGCTACATCTTCTAAGCTTTCCAGTTAGCAATTATAGGATGAGTTCACTAATCACTAGACCATCAACTACCAACCTTCGGACACAATGTAGTGGGATCCTTCCACCATGAGTTTCTTGTTTTCCAGTTCCAGATGATATTCCTGCATTTCATACGTGGTACTACCAAAAATTTACATTCTTTTTGACCATTCTTGGTCAAAGGATTCAACAGTGACTTGGAGCGCATGGAAACGCCCGAGCCTCCGTTGCCCTTCTCTGGCGCCGCATTTCCAGTACCGGTATGAAGCCATCGGCGCCAAGCCCTGGTCCCCTCTCTTGCTCTCTTCCAGCAGGTGCTGTGGATTCCTACACCTAGATCGCTTCATCGTTCCTTCTTGATCGACCGACCTAATGGCTCTGAGTTCTATTTTTATTCGTTCACGCATCGGGCATCCAGAAGTTCTTGCGGTCGCGGACGATATTGCACTTCTCTTCCTGGCATCTCAGATACTCACGCAAGCGCTCCATGACTCCACGGCGCACTCGAGGATCCAGAGCTGCCTCAAAAACCAATAGCGATTTCTGGAGATATTTGGATCATCTCAAGCTTGTCTACTATCCGCCTAAGGTAGCAACTTGTCTCTGGTTGTTGCTCACTCTGGATGGAACTTTTTTTTTTTCGTTTTTTCAGCCTACTATCGTGAGAATCGTACCTTTGTTTCAAATGGAACAGAAAAAACCTGGCTGGCTGGCTTGGTTTAAAACCCTTCGTAGTTTTACGCAGAGCGACAATTTCTTTCTCGACCGGAACAAAACGAGAAGAGATCGTGAGGAGATGAGCTCTGTTTCTAACTGACAACAGAAGACAACGTAAGATGGATTCAAAGGGGGCTACTGTTTTTATTTCTATTTATTTCAGTTTGCAGTTGAGATCATTGCTCCATTTCTCGCTCCCAACGCACTGGTGGCACACAAACAGACCAGTTGGATCGTACTTGTCCTTTATGTCAAGCAAGCGAGGATAGTTCTCTCCAAAGAAGGATTGTTGCCAGTTCGGTTCGTTGAAATCGGCTTCGTTCATGTAAGCTCCTGAACCCGGTAGCAACTTGTTTGCATGCGTGATCTGCCTCGCAAACTTTTCATATTCCGCCTGAGTTGTGTTATCGTTGGTGTTTGTTGCCAGGATGATATGCCAAAGTGCCGAGCGCAATGCCGGATTCACAGCGTTGTTCCGTGGCCGTGCCACATCTCCTCCAAGGTTGGAAACGCCGGTTATGGAGAAAGGAGTGTTGGTTATCTTCATCAATGCCCGGGAAATCTTCGTAGGACAATCCGTAAAGACTTTTCTGGGAATCAAGCTCGATGCTCCGGGAAATCTCAACTGGCTTCGTCTGGTGAAGGTGATGCAGCTGGGCTGGCCACCGCACTGAACAGCTAGATGCCATTCCTGAAAGGAAGAAAACGCGAGCAAACTGGTCTCAAGGACCATCCCTGGTTGATGCTCAGCGTAAGTCGTCAGCGGCGTCAGTGTCTCGTTCGCAAAGGAGACGTTTTTGTTCGGGAGGAGATAGACGAGCACCAGGCTTCGTCTTGAAAGGAAGAAATTCCCTGACCAGCCAGCGTCAGATAGCTCGGGACTGATCTGGACGAATTTCTTCACCAGCTTTCCCATGGGGTTGGAGGCGTTGACAGTGGTGGCAGTGAAGTTGTAGAGAGCAAAGGCGAGACTTTCAAGAGCAGGATGGGTTCTATATGTTGCAGAAACTACAACTCCGAAAGTGCCACCCCCTCCACCACGGAGTGCCCAGAAGAGTTCCTGGTTTTGCCAGTCATTAGCAACGAGGAGCTCACCACCAGCGGTAACAATTTCATATTGGAGAATGTTATCTGCAGCAAGTCCAAACATTGGCGAGAGCAAGCTGTGGCCGCCACCTTGAGGAAAACCACCTGCAGCCCCTACAGAAGAACATGCTCCTCCTGTTATGACAGAGTTTCGTTCGTGAGTTGCTGCATACAGCTCTTCCCACTGAACGCCAGCACCGATGGTCACGGCAGGGATCTTCCCCAGTGGTGGTGAATTCTTATCAGGACAATATCCTTCCGGGACAAAACTCTCGTGAAAAGTTATGCTCTTGAGATGGTGCAACCAGATGGCGAATGAACCCGGGGCTGTGCTGCGACCAGTGGGATCATGCCCGGAAGTTCTAACTACAAGCCGGAGATTATACCTGGAGGCAAACTTGACAGCCGAGATGACTTGCAAGGGGTCCAGGACACTTACGGCGTAGACCGGAACGGCACCTTGGAAGCATGTTGAGCTTCTGTTGGAGGCAAGCGAGCAGCGGTGCTGGTCTCCAAGGCTCTCAAAGTTTGAGGCATACAACGCACCAGGCTGGCTTGTTCTCCAGAATTCCAGCTCCCAGCTTTCTTGGACTTCTTTGCAGCCTTGTTCGTCAAAGAAGGGGTCGTGGCAAGGAGCAGCCGGAGGTAAGACTCTCATCAACCGTCCCTCCACTGACGTGTTGAAGCTGTTCCAGACTCGAGAAGATGGCCAGCAATCGTGATCAAATGCGAGGCAGCGGCATGAGGAATTCTGTGGCTCCTTGACAGAAAGAATACCGGGAACAAAGCTGAGGAGGAGGACCAAGTAAGTTGCTCTATGCATTTTTTTCTGCTTGTACATTGTCTCTTCAGAACCCGGTTTATATTCTGAGCGAAGCTTTTCCTGTTGTTTTATAGCTTCCTAACCGTTAGTGTTTTGTGCTCTGGAGCCATGTTATGAGCAGTGTGCGTCTATCCAGAGGAAGTAGGACGAGGAATAAGCAAAAACAAAATGGAATCCTTTCCATTTGGTGCACACAATCCGGCTCTCACAGCTTCTCTACAGTCAAATCCAAGGGAAAAAAGAAAAATCAGGCCGCACTGTGGAAACGTTGGACCCTTGTTTACTTAACTCAATGGAAATACTCGTTCTGGCATTCATTCATTCATATACTGCTTACAAGGCTAGTCGTTCGTTGTCCAACTTGGTCATTTCCTACAATAAGTTTGGACTCATCACGATTACGATCAACTCAAAAAACATTTTAATCCAATTTGCTATAGTAGTCTAATAAAAGTATGCTAAATGTTACTTACATGTAACGGACCGGATCTATGTTTGGTGTTGGGATGAAGCCATAATAATTCATGTCCCCATCTCTTTTCTTATTAGATCTATTAACAGCTGGGAGGCCTCGTATTCAGCTTCCTGGAGAGGAAAGCTATGAGCAGCGGTATCTTTGTGGAAACAAAGATGAAGCATCTTAAACTTTGGTCCTGGACGTCGTCCACTTGTCCACGCTTTGTCAACATAGAAAGAATTAGCACTTCAAGGACCTACACAAACATTCTCATTAGTTAGAAAGCCCTGGACGTCACAATGTAGTTGCCCTCCTGTTTTTCCCAGTGCTCAATATCTCTCAGATGTCAGAGCAATGCAATTGTTTTTCCCCTTGCTTTCTTTTCTGTTTGCTCATACTTCCATTGCTTTCCTTGCTTCTCGAGCGCAGAGACCCAGACTAGGCATATGGAGAAGCGATCCCGCAGTGGGATTCTTTCCAGCATGACCGCCTGTCAGTGCTCGAGATTTCTCATTTCTCCCCTGGGCAAATACCGCAGTCAAAACGTTCCACGCAATTCCATCGCTCTGGGGCTTCTTGCTCGACGTCTCAAGTGCCGGATCGATTCTTCCAGCGCGCCTGGTCATACCATCTTGCCAAAACCCCTGTGGCACGGGATTGTGGCTACTTCGATCCTGCAAGCATCCCAAATGCTAACTCGTGGCTATCACTGACTATCGCAGGCCAGGAGTTTCCTTCAACCTTCAAGACCATGCGCAATGAAAAAAAAAACTCCTTAGCAACGAATTAGCCATTACCAAATGTTCAAGATTGACTGTTAGTATCGTTATTATAAGAATTCCTATCACGACTTCTTACAATTAGGTGGAACTACCATTCGGCGACACGTACAACCAAGTTGGAGTTTTAATGACTGAAGTTGAGTTAATTGTTGTATCGAGAAGCGAAATCATGGTGGTCGGAGTGATTTGGGTGTTGCTGCTCTTCTTCTCGGCTTTTAATCTTGGAGTGAAGTGCCAGGTAAGCTTTGGATATGAGAATTTCCCAGAATTCTTGGCGGATTTCATCCTCTCGGGAGATGCAAACATAAGCAATGGAGCGCTCCTTCTCACCGGCGATCGCACCTTCAGCTTTGGAAGAGCAATGCGGAGGCAGACCATTCAGTTGTGCAACTCGTCGGGATTCATGGCCTCGTTCGTGACTGACTTCACTTTCCTCATCCAGAAGAAAGAGTCTGACCTTGTCAACGCCGATGGCTTTGCGTTTACCATCGCCCCGAACGCGACCGCGCCTTCGAACGAGAGCTATGGACGCTGGATGGGCCTCTTTGACAAGAACACGAATGGATTTCCGTCCAACAATCTGGCAGCGGTGGAGTTTGACACCTTTCGAAACCAGCCAGGGATGTACCCAGCGTTCCAAGACATTGACAACAATCACGTCGGTCTCAATCTCAACAGCATGCTATCCATCAGCTCGAGCTCGCTCTATCCCTTCCAGGTCTTTCTCGGCTCCGGAGCTCCAATGGCTGCTAGGATCGATTACAACGCCACCGCTAAGAGGCTGCGAGTTTACGTCTCGGACAACGTGACGAGGACCAGAGTTGGAAGCCTGGTCCTGGAGCACAGCTTTGATATATGCTCCATCATTTCAAAAGAGAATACTTTCGTGGGCTTCTCCGCTGGATCTGGATCGAAAAACATCGACTTCCACAAGATCTTGTCGTGGAAGTTTGATAGCAGCGAGCTCTTCCTCCCGGTGACGGAGGATCCTGGCAGCAGAGGTGACACGCAGACTTCTCGGGCAATCATACTTGGATCTTCATTGTCGTCAGCTTTTTTAGTTTTGCTCGGAATCATTGGAGTGACAACCTTGGTAGCGCTCTCAAGGAGGCGAAAGGCGCAGGAAAACGATCTCGTCCAGCTCCCTCACAGCATCTCATACGCAGATCTGAGCGCCGGAACAAACAACTTTAGCAAAGACAACTTGCTCGGCCGGGGCGGATTCGGCAGCGTCTACAAAGGTGTGCTTCCGAACGATCAGTCTCTAGTAGCGGTGAAGCGGATCTCCAAAGACTCACAGCAAGGCGAACGAGAGTTTCTTGCCGAGGTGCAAATCATCAGCCAGCTGAGCCATCGTAATCTCGTCAAGCTCCGGGGGTGGTGCAAGCAAAAGCGAGAGCTCATCCTAGTCTACGACTTCATGCCTCGCGGGAGCCTCGATCGAGCTCTCTTCGATCCCGACGAGCCCGTTCTTCCCTGGGAGGTGAGGTATAGAATTCTTTGCGGCCTCGCAGCGGCGCTTCTCTACATCCACGAAGACTGGGATCAGCAAGTCGTGCACAGAGATATCAAGAGTAGCAACGTGATGCTTGACGCGGACTTCAATGCCCGACTGGGAGACTTTGGCCTCGCTCGAGCACTGGAGCGTGATAGAGCTGACAACATGGAATCGACCACCATTGCTGGAACGCTCGGATACATGGCTCCGGAGATCTTCCAAACGTTTTCATTCACTCCAACCACGGACGTGTATAGTTTTGGAATGGTGGCGCTCGAGGTGGTGTGTGGGAGAAAGGTGGTGACCAAATTCAACACAGGGAAGAGCTTGCTGCTTCCATGGGTGCAAGACTGTTACATGGACAACCGGCTTTTGGACACAGTGGATTTCAGACTAAATGGGGACTTCGACGCTGGAGAGGCAAGCCGAGCTCTGAAGACCGCGCTCATGTGCGTGGATCTTAATCCCGCGAGAAGACCCAGCATGAGGCCAGTACATTTCATTCTCACTGGTGATATCACTCTCACTGTTTGAGCGATCCAGTGAAAGCTTTGGGATTAACTGTTTGAAGACTGGATTTTTCTTTCACGATTCCGTAGCCAAGCACGCTGTCGATTTGACCATTGTAGACTGAAACTCTTCGTCTCGTCAGAAAAAAGTGGCACGACATAAAAAACTGGCACGGCAGCACCCACAAAATGCTGCAAGAAATCATCTTTTTCTGCCCCGACAGGGGGCGGCGCTGCTTACAGGAAAGGGACTTTGTAGCGATCCAGCGAGACGTGCTTATTGAGGAGCTGAGAGGGAAGCAGGCGTGTTCTCAGCCCCTGTGCCGGCTTGGGAAGATTAGAATTCTGGTTTGCGATGTTGCCGGAGAAAAACACTGGTCGCCCGCTGAGAGTGGTGGGGGGCATTCTTGTAGGCGAAGCTCAACAGATGCCGGATGTACTGGACGACAAGGTCGAAGGGAGGATAGTGCCAGTTGCCCAAACGGATTGATGGGGGATGGGGACGGATGCTGGAGACTCATCATCGAGGACCTGGACTGGGAGCCCACGGCCTGCCAGAGAGGAGGGAATGGTTTCTTCACATATCAGGTGAAAGAATTCTGCAATGGGCTTATGACTAGTCGAGAACTAGCACGAGTGGAGGTGCCAAAGCTATAGGACCGATGTGGTCGAACTCAGGGTGGAGGCGGACTATAGCGTTTTGGAAACTCCTGGTAACGAACGGTTTCCCAGTAGGGCAGCGATGTCATACTGCCACATTGTCCAGTTCCACCGTAAGGTCGATCTAAGGGTCCTCATTGCCATTAATCCACAGCATGGCAGCCATTTTGGGCTCATGAACCAAAGGGACATCCTCCACCAGGAGGAAATCACTGTCGAGACTGGCTCAAAGTGGTTGTGGTTCTGCACCCAAGCTCACCTGTTCCACACTGTTTGCGCAATCTCACACTCCCACACGACATCTGGGACCATTTCTATTTGTTCACATTGCTGGCACCTCGAGCGTAGGCGGGCGACGTGCCCTTAGGACATTGGGAATGTATGACCTCGTCGTTTTCCTTTGGTCACGGAATCCTTCTTGCCTTGCTATGCAGAGATAATGACGAGTGACGGCAAGAAAGCTGGCCTCTCAATGGCAGTGGTGATCGCTTACTGATTCCAATGTCCTCATCACAGTCGACGACAGGTACACTTCGTTTTCCACCTGCGCTCCGAGTCCCAGGATCAAGCTGACGAGAGGCTGAAAAAGTATGTGTGACGTCACCCTTTAAGAATTCAGCAGTCTGGAGTGGTGACGGGTCATGCTGGCATGGGTTTGTAAATCACAAAGGAACAAGATTGACAACTTCCAGCTCGGGTCCAGTCTTTGTATCCACACCTGCCATACAGGAGTTTGTACACATCCTCTGGTGTACTTGCCTTCGTTAGTGTAGCAGGATAAAATAGCCATTAACAAGTAATTACTCCACTTTTAATTAGCTTAAGGGAAGATAGTTAAGGTGTGTTATATGTGGTATTAAAGCAATTCATAGAGGTTTGATTCTTATTGATTAGACATTTGAGTAAAGTATATTTCTACCTTTAAATTTGAAATTATACATATTGAGTTATTCCTTAATAATCAATGACAACATTGACATCTTTGAGTGGGGGTGAGTGTAGTATATATGATTATGGAATGAAATTTAGATATATGGTCATTGTGAATCTTTAGAACCTTAAAGGATAAATGGGGATAAAAGAGCAACAATGGTGGCTAACTCTGTGTAATGTGAGGCACAAATCCCTAAGCCCCAAAGTGGAGCCAAAAGGGTGCCACGTGGTAATGGCCAAAGCAAAAGCCAAACGAACGTAACACGTTTGGACTAAAAGGCTTTGACTTGAAAGGTCAAGAGCGGGAGTGGAACTCCCGACGGAGTGCTCAAGGAACGAGCATGAAGCGAGCAATAAGCAAAGCTCCAAAAAGGGACCGAAAAGGACCAACACATGACACGTGGAAGTGTCCGAGATGGAGTCCGAGATGGACCCGAGTTAGGGTTTGAGATGGAGTCCAAGATGGACCCGAGATGGAGTCTGAGATGGAGTCCGAGATGGACATGAGATGGAATCCGAGATGGAATCTGAGATGGAGTCCGAGAAGGACCCGAGATGGAGTCCGAGGTCAAGACCGAGACCGGGACTGAGACCAAGACTGGGACCGAGACTGAGACCGGGACCGGGACCGAGACCGAGACCGAGGCAGAGGCCAAGACCGAGCCCGAGCCCGAGTCCGAGACCGAGCCCGAGTCCGAGTCTGAGTCCGAGTTCGAGTTCGGGTCTGAGAGGGTGAAAGCCCAAAGTGTTCATCTCCCAGACCCTGGGGGGTTTGGTGAGCTCCAAAAGTATAGTAGGGGGAGGACTACAGTGAAGCTCTATTTCGTTAAAGTGGGAATTGTCATTATCCCACTTGTAAAATAAGGTTTCCAAACCTTTATATAGTATATAAATATAACAAAATTCAACTGCATTGAGGCACATGCCATTTTATTTAAAACAAGGAAATGTCTACTCAATCACTTCTCCTCCCCCTGCCACTGCTTCACCTCTTTCTTCTCCTTGTCATCGTCGTCCAATTTCTTTCCATCCTTTTAATATTGGCTCAGTTGCTCCGAGTCTAGGTGGAGCCCAAGTCCCCATTCAATCTTTACTTTCCCCTTATTAATAAAAGAACTTCATAGACTTCCAATAACATGCTGTAACACTTCTAGTATAATGCAAATCCTCTCAAAAAATTGTCTTTTAATATTAATACAATGGCATGGAACCCCATGCCATAATAAGTTACATTTTTAAATAAATACATGCCATCTCAGACTGTTATTTTTTGCCTCCAACGCCTATACAATAATCTTGGAATTTCATCACTCTCCACACTATCAGGATTTAAACCCAATAGTAATGCCATCTCTTCTCTAATACGTCCACGCTCATGTTCAGTGGTCGAAGAACCCATCTGGTTGAGCAGATTATGGAGATGCGCATGCCATAAATGATGACTGGTGTCTGTCCGATCAAATGGCTTCTGATATACCGTTCCATCTGCCATTTGGTTGATTTCTGCAGCCACCTCCTGGACTGGCCAGTTCTCTATCACCATCACTCCAAGCCGTTTTGCAAGGTCCCCCAGAACATACGATTTCTTCTCCCTAGTTTCCATACTGCAAGAGATGGGGTGCACTGCATATGTGTGCGTGTTCGCTGCAGTTTTAATCGGCGAGTCATCGATGATGAGGATTTCACTTGACCTAGCAGTCTGGTTCATCACTACAGCCTCTGGCTTGACGAAAATGGGCTTGCTACCCCTCACATGGACCATAGTTAAGCAATCCTCCTGCGTTAGGAGAAAGTCAAATGGTAATATTACTCGCGTCTGATCGTGCATCATCTGTAGCAATGTTAATGCATTGTGGTGCATCATGGATGTCCAAACTCCCAATTGCAAATTGAACCCGGCCCTCTGTTTTAAGTGTCGCATGGTCATTATTAGATCCCGCAGTTTCTCCCTTGTGATTAATGTGAATCTGTCTCTTTTGACTAACTTGCGACTGCAGGCTTTGGAGGGTGCAGTGACATTCGAGGACGAGCCACGCTCATGGGAGAAAAGGACACCGTTCAGATCAAAAACGATACAGTACCTTCGCCGTGACTCTGAAATGAAATGCGTCGGCATAAAAAATGGTACAAGTCAATTTTACCATCTACAATATTAGCGAATGGTGCTCCTGATGGTCGTTGAGAGGGTTTTGGTCGAGGAAACGTGAAGGGCGGAAATACTCTCCTCTGCAATGTGGGGTCAATCGCATCCGATGGCGTGTGGGCATATGCCATTTCAGCTGTAGACTCTGGTACAACTGGCTCAACAGTGGCATGGGGTGGTTCCGATGGCGTGTGATCACACGCCATTTCAGCTGGTGCCTCCGTTGGCAAAGTGGACATGACCAAACAGGCAGCAGGGGCGGTGTAGGGAGGTTCCAATGGCGCGTAGTCAGACGATTGGGCACATGTTGAGTCCTTTGGAAATGAGGATATGACCGGCTCGGCGGCTGAGGCGGCCTCATGCGGGTCCAATGGCGCCTGGTCACCGTCAGTTGGATACGTGGACAAGATTGACTCAGTGGTATAGGCAGCATCAAGTGGAGCGTGGTCAGCTTGCTTGGCGTTGATATGGATAGTAGCCTCCACCAGCTCTGATGACTCTTGCAGGCAAGTAGAGTCCACTGGCGGATCCATATTCATGTCCAAATATCTCCCTTCGATTGAGATGGTATCCTCCCTACTAGCTACTAAAAACAAACTCATTAGCACATTGAATCGACTATACTGTATTTACCATCAACTGCTATTGAGGAACTAGGACCGATATCACTTGGGCGCACTGCTGATTCTGAAGGATTGGACATACGTTTCGACCCTTGCTTGACACTATCCTTCCTCGACACTAAAGGCTAGAGTTTGTATCTTAATTCAACTAAATAATCTCTACTTACGATTTGCTCTGCGACCTATATGGACAATGTTAGAAATGGTAAAAGGTTAGGAATGGATGTACTATTATTTACCTGATGGTTTGTCTTGTATGACCTTCCTCCGCTGCTCTTTGGCCACCTCAGGCTGGCCATCATCGTCATCACTGTCGTCGTCGTTATTGTGATCGTCACCATTGTGAGGACCATCCAAGTCCTCTTCGTCCTCCTCTTCTTCGTCCTCCTCTTCTTTGTCCTCCTCTTCGTCCTTCTGCTCTTCCTGCTCATTATCTTTCTCTGGCTCCTCATCCCCCTTCTGCATTTCTTCCATAGGCTGCTTAGGCCGGATGGCTTGTTCTTCCAGGACCATCTTGGGAAAATCATCTGGCCGAGTCTCCATCTCAAAATACAAGACATCCATAGCCTGTTTTAGTGCGTGACCTAGGACCGTATCCTCACCCGACTGTCTTAACATGGTTTCTGCACGTTCTTGCACCCTTTGAAGACAATGAGATGAGAAAAATGTGGCCCTGACTTGAAAAGCATCCCTCATCCATTGTACCTCTCCATTGAGATTGGGGAAGGGGAGTCCGCCATAGGAATCTGAGTCAGGAGGTGGTGACTAGCTGCTTTCACTCAGCCCTTGATCTGCAATGAATGGCATGAGCACACACGCTATAACCGTGAGGCATTACCTATCATCTTTTTGTTGCCCTTCTTCCTTTTCGAATCAAACGCCTCTGATCCCGACGACTGTCCAACGTGCTTTCACTTTTTATGACCGCTGTCAGTTTGAGCTTGGCTGGTGCTTGCCTGTTTTGCCTTTGAAGAAGTGTCTCCTGCAAGGAATGGCATGAGACCACACGCCATTGCAAATATAATTTGTACCTCCTTTTATCCTATTGCTTGTCTGTTTGTCCTTCTTCGACGCGCCACCAGTGCGCTTTTCAGTCCTCGTGTCTGAATATTCACAACGATTTATAATCAAAATGGCGTGAGGCCTCACGTGACCTTACCTTGTGCAGGTTGTGAGCTTGGCCCAACATGGGTATCTTCAACAGTAGCTGTTAACGCCGTTTCAGCATCTGGGGGTGGCCACGCTCCTACGTACAGAGCTTGTGAGATAACATTTAAACTTAAAGTGCGTACTCACCAGGTTCGTAGAGAAGATACTGTTTTTCTTTGGCAACTGTAATTATATGCTCCATTGAAGTCACCTCTTCAATGGAGTTTGTCACTGCAACACACGGGACACCCTTGAGTAGTGCGGCTCGAAAGAATAGTCTGCCGCAGTTGTACTCGATAACGCATTTGCCCTTGGAGTCGGAAGCAGGTGACCCACCCGCTATTGCGTTGAAGACCCAGCTGAGCATTTCCCATGCTGCACCTGGAGCTTTCTCTGGATTTGAAAGCTCCATAGCCGTCTTCAGTTCCTCAGGCACGGGTAAATTGACCTCCCTCAGATCAATTCGATCGGCCTTGTCGAATGAAGCTGGGAAGTCACTCCAGTCCCACTTTGCTGCAGGACCAATAACAAGGGCGAGTGTGAAGATGCAGACATTCGTCGGTATCTTCTTCTTAGCCATTATCCCATGGATCTCCCGCATCTCCTTGCCTTTCAACCGAGCCTTCACCTCATTCAAGGCCTTCCAGAACTTGTGATAGGATTCGGAGTCCTAGATCATATAGTGGACTGAAGATTCCACCTCTGCAAGTCCCACCATTAAGTCAATGATGGAGTTGACTTTGCCTGCATGAGTGATCTCCTCGTTTGTGAAGTCCATCACACAAAAAATGTTCTTGACCTGCTCATCTCCGCAGGAAACGATGCTCCTCCACCTTTGATCCTCATCCGAATTCACGTATACCCGGTAAGGTTCTCCTCTACTGCAGGGTCGAGCTGTTTCTGAAGCCGGCGGTCGACATCCCTCTTAATGAAATTTGGATACTGATCCAACTTCTCAGCTTTACTTTTCGTGGCATCCCGCAGCAGATCGATGAACTTGGGGGCCCCCTTCACGTACTCGTCGATGTCTTCATTTGAAAACTCCAGCTCTTCCATCATCTCTTGTGTGGTGTCGATGCTCACGCTCTCCACGGCCACTTGCTCGAAGATCCAATCCTTCAATAGCGCACGAGCTCTCAGAGTCGTGCACAAGTCCTCGTATGTCACAATATGGCCGGGAGTCATTTTGGTCTTGTTGAAGACTACCTCACCACGTAGAAGAGCATTAGCCACTGTCAGAAGGTCGTCGTTGTTTAGAGACCGCGAGAAACACAAGGCGTTGAGCTTCAAATCATTGGGCTTCCGGCCGTCCTCTACACCCATTGAGTTTAGCAACTCCCCGTCATGGTACCTCCTCAGCACATCTACCCATTTGTCAAAAACAACTTTTGTCGCGAGTAGAATGTTATGGATGCTGAGTGTGTCATTGACCCCCAGTGTTTTCGAGAGAAGACTCGAGAATTCCTGCAATGGAAATGGCGTGAGGCCACATGCTATGCCACATGCAACGAGCCTTACCTGCCAGGCGCTAGTTGCTAGTGCACGTCCTTGTCCTGGTTTTTGTGGCTTCTTCAGTTGAACCCAGAGCTTCCGTGTTCGTGCCAATGTATCATGCAGTCCCGATTTGTAGCACGTTTCTTGCTTGACATTTTGTGCATGGGAGATGTATATGATAGATCGGAGGGGCGAGTTGCCTTTTATCAGGCGGACAACTCTTGTCTTGAAGACTTTCTTCACCTCCTCGCCCACCATAATATCCACAGCTATCTCTTGCATCGCCAAGCTAGAATGCTGCCCGGAGACGGCATAGAACCGGATGTTCTGATCGTCCAACATCTTCCTATTGATCAAGTCTGGAAACCTCGTCTCGCCCTTCATTGTTCGATAGTAGGACATCACGTCTGCGATGTCGGGTGTTACTGGACTTGCCAGCATCTTCTGCTTCAGTTTCTCCACCCACTCATCAGATACTAGCCTGTGGTTGTATTTGCTTTGGATGTCGATACGGCTCACGTCGATTGTATATACTTTGTTGGAATAGTAACAAGTACTATTATCTGCGATGATTTTTGCTGCCTCTTCTTGCTCTTTCTGCTCTTTGCGGCTCTTCTTTTTGGTGGGTGTAGTGTTCGAACCCAAGGCAATGGCATCACCGAGTAGCTTCTTTTTTGGAGCAGGAGAGTCGGACGTCGGCTTGAGCTTGACCACCCTTTTTTGCTTCGGGGTAGTTTCCAGATCGACCCCCTTCCCCTTCGCTTTGCGAACTGGAGGCACTCTCAATGGCTCAATGTTGGAATATAGTTTTTGAACATCGCCGTAGGTGAGGTCCGTGGATTCCATGTGATCTTCATAGACCCGCAGCGTCTTTGAAATTGTGGGCCTCCTGGACAACCTCTCCCTAGCTCCCTCTAGGAATTCCTCATAGCCGCTGCCCCCCTTCGGGAAGCCGCTAGGATGTGCAAGGTGGATCTTGAAGGCAGACGCTGTCTCTACCACAAGTGCTAGTCCATATTCTTGCATGGAACTGCATGGAGTGTCTATCACTTGGATGAGGATCCCCATGCATTCTTTTCTCCCACCATCTGTGTTGTACAGCCTCAGATTCTTGCCTTCCATCCCGAAAGTCCAACTGGTGAGCTCCTCCCCCTTCTCTGCATCCACATTGACAGTGGCTGGAAGAAGAACGCAATTCCTTGCCTGTTCAAAAATGCACAACAATTAGAGCTGACAGATGAAAAGCTAGCAGCTGGAAATAACGTGAGGCCACATGCCATTCACCACTACATCAGATGTCTTGAGGCTGCATCCTAAGATGGCGTGAGGCTACACGCCATCTGTAACCGGACTGCACTCGAGAGCCCAATCGGTGCATGCCAATGTTGCTACTGAATGGCATGTGGCCTCATGCCATTTTCTACTTGGCCTAAAAGACTTACCATTTGAAGCCGAATGGAGGTGTGACAATCGAGGCCGGACTCGCTGGCGAATGTGCACTATGTGTGCAGCGGATCGTAGCAGCAAGGCTACTCTGCCACTTACAGTTGGAGAGTGGCGCTGAAATCTCCCGGGACGCCAAGTGGGCTGCGTGTGGGTGGCGGAGTGGGCGGCGGAGTTGGCGGCGAAGTTACAAACTGGGTGTGTCTTGAAGTGGACGCCGATGCACACGAGCGCGATGCGAGCGCGAGTGTGATGCAAGCGCGAGTGGATGCCGATGCACACGAGAAACCTGTAGAGAAGGTAGATGAGCGCGAATGTGAGCGTGATCGCGAGTGGGAGCGCAATGCGAGCGCGAGTGTGCGAGCGCTAGTACGAAGCAAAATGCAAAACCTAACCTCACACGTGTGAAATGTCACGATGGTTGGTAATCCCGCAACGTCATCATTCCTCGGACTTGGGCGCCACCATTAATTTCTGGATTGCCGCGCACATGCATGTACGTGAAATCCAAAAGAAATCCGCAACGTCATCATTCCTCGGACTGCATGCACGCAAAATCCAAAAGAAAGATCATGATTGGGATATCATTTAATACCCTCGCTATATTTATACCATGCATGATTGGATATTCCAAAGCATCTTGTATTTCCAAAAATGCCAGATGTTCAGCTAAATAAAGAATGGTATACAATGTCCTTCTTGATGACCCTACAAAGAAGCATCTCGATCGGACACCAAATGAGACCACACGAGCCTTACAATGTTTCAAGGGCATTTGCTATAGATCCGACCGTTATTTTGCTCCAAGATTCTACAGTTTGGTGTGCATTGACCTTTCCATCGACACTGCAAAGGGACATCACAATCAGATGCGGGATCACAAGAAACCAACTTCACTAACTCTGGTTTCACCAAGATCTACGTAAGGAGTTATGAAATGAAAGGACCCTCTATTGAAATGTGTTTATGGTCCTGACATATCAAAGGATTTTGCATCAAGTTCTGTATTTGCATGTTTATCAAGCTACTGAATTGCTAAACCCTAAACCCTAAACATGTGGCAAATGCTGCGTGAAGAAAGATGCCCTTTTTGGGCAAATGCTGTGAGAGGCCGATGCCGAGCAGATGTGTCTCAGGCTAGTGAAGGGGACAAACGAAAGCTAGCTATAAACATGACGGGATGCAAATAGATTACTAGGCTGGTCCTGCGAAAATCAAAAACCATAATTGAAAACATTGAAAATGCAAAAAGAAAGGTTTATAATATTTTTGAATTTTAAGCAACCAAAGGAATGTAAGTAGGGCATGTGTTTGTAAGTTTAAAAGTGCCTCAACCACTTAAATTCCCAAGTAAATAAAGCTGTTTTTATTTTTGGTACAGGTAAACTTTATAGCGTGTGGGCTCATGCAATTTTGAACCCAAAAATGATCCAAAAAATGCTCGACTAGCATTATTCTTTGAATGGCGTGTGGCCTTATATTGCCATAAATGGACGTACACACACAGCATAATTATTCCTTTACACGGCGAATAATCTTGGCGTGGATCGCTGACATGGCATGGCCACCTGGGTACTCTCCCCACCTATCGCCTTTAGGTGCTCTAGCCATGGGCTTAGAGCGAGGTTCCATTGAGCCACACTTGGTATCCAAGTAGGTAGTGCCACCCACACTTGGACTGGGAGCATCGGCCAGTCGATCTCCCGAGGGAACTAGAGCCGGCTCTTGAACACTTCACCAAGCTACCCCGCTTGTCGGTCCGTGTTCACTCTAGTCTTGGACTTCCCAATGGGCAGCTCATCACCAACACTGGGTCCGGCCTTTCTGGGCCAAACTGGCCTTTCCTGGCCAAACTGGCTCCACTGCAGTCCTCCCCCTACTATACTTTTGGAGCTCACCAAACCCCCCAGGGTCTGGGAGACGAACGCTTTGGGCTTTCACCCTCTCAGGCTCCGGAGTCGGACTCGGACTCGGACTCGGACTCGGACTCGGACTCGGGCTCGGGCTCGGTCTCGGCCTCGGCCTCGGTCTCGGTCTCAGTCCCGATCTCGGTCTCGGTCTCGGTCTCGGTCCCGGTCTCGGTCCCGGTCTCGGTCTCGACTTCGGACTCCATCTCGGACTCCATCTCGGACTCCATCTCGGACTCCATCTCGGGTCCATCTCGGGTCCAGCTCGGACTCCATCTCGGACTCCATCTCGTGTCCATCTCGGACTCCATCTCGGACTCCATTTCGGGTCCATCTCGGGTCCACCTCGGACTCCATCTCGGACTCCATCTCGGGTCCATCTCGGACTCCACTTCGGACTCCAACTCGGGTCCATCTCAGGTCCACCTTGGACTCCACTTCGGACTCCATCTCGGACTCCATCTCGGGTCCATCTCGGACTCCACTTCGGACTCCAACTCGGGTCCATCTCGGGTCCACCTCGGACTCCACTTTGGACTCCATCTCGGACTCCATTTCGGACTCCAACTAGAGTCCATCTCGGACACTCCCACGTGTCATGTGTTGGTCCTTTTGGGTCCCTTTTTGGAGCCTCACCTTTTGCTCGCTAAACCTCTTAGAGACCCTTCTCTAAGTCAATCCCACTACTCCTTCTCGAGTAGTCTCAATTTCCATCGATATAACCTTTGCACTTTGGAACTTTGAATTTTGACTTCTTGGAGTCAATTTCCTAGGTGTCTCCAACACCTTGCATTGCACAGATTGTGCGACTCCACTTCCCTATCCTAGGAAGTTCATTACTTGAGGGCACCATCATCCTCTCTTCTATTTTGTGCCACCTTGGGCACTAAGTTCCATTTATCACACTTTGTGCTAGGGCTGTCCATCGCCCTATCATTTGGCTACCTTACCGCTCCCTCCCTTGGAGCTTCCACTTTCGCCAAATCGAAGCAATTCGGAATCCCTCCTTGAAAACACACTTCCTTTCCCGCAACTTGTTAGCGTCCAACACATTAGTGTTCCTCGCCTAACTTTGTCACTTGGATTCCTTCCAAGGGATTCCACGGCCCTATCTTGGCCACTCATCTTTTGCTCCTATCCGTTGATTGTTGCACCAAGCAACATCGAATCTCTACCTCCCTCCTTGAGGTATTGTTTCGGTTCCATAGCAAAGACTCTTCTTTGCCAAGTCCGGAGGATGTTCACCCCTAGTACGTCTCTTTAGCATCTTCTGCTATGGGCTCTATCCACGGCCCAACTTCGTGACCCTCCCATGGGTCTTTTATAGAGACTACTTTCCTCGGACTCACTATGCCATCGCACGGACATAGTTTATTTCCCTTAGGTGCTCTTCCCACTTGGTTATCACGACCAAGCCACACCACCTTAAACAGTTCAATTTCAACATTTGAACCAGGAACTTCATTCCTTAGCCAACCAAGGACTTTGTCCTTTTCTGGCCATAAGATCACCTAGTGATTTCACCTTGGCACATTAACAGAGTTGCCAAGAGGTACTTGGTTTTCTAGACCTCCAAGTTGTTGACTATAACCCTGGGGGCATCCCCCACACTTGGCGGTGCACCCAAGCTAGCCCTTACGGCCAAGGGTTCATAGCAACTGAGATTAGGTGTCCCCATCTCACTCACCACGACCTTGGTGCCACTTGCACCAAAGTGTTCAAGTTAGATATGTTGAGCTTTCACACTAAGCAATCTAACCGTGCATCACGACTCCGAGGCATCCCTCGCTTGGCGGTGTGCCCAAACCAGTCTCCCCACTGAGAGTCCATGACCACCGAAATATGAGTGTCCTCATATTCCAAACCATCACCACGCCCTAGTGATTTGGGACTCGAACCCAAGCACTAGAGGGTCGGGACTCGAACCCAACCTCCGTATATGCATCTACGGACGGCATCACACTAGATGC
Organism: Selaginella moellendorffii; assembly: GCF_000143415.4. Lineage (NCBI taxonomy): Eukaryota > Viridiplantae > Streptophyta > Lycopodiopsida > Selaginellales > Selaginellaceae > Selaginella > Selaginella moellendorffii. The sequence continues at coordinate 584,911 of NW_003314329.1, read as the reverse complement.
CTGGCGTGACTCCCCACGCCGGTGCACCAACCTATTTTTAAAGTGCGCTACAGATCACAGCTTAGGAACCTAGTTCCTCCACACTGCCAAGTCCTCTCACTTGACATGTCTGTGATCATGCATGGACTCCTCCATGCTCGGCCCCATGGCCCACCCCTTTTGAAGTTATCACCTTCAACTAGGGTCTTTGTTCCCCCGACGTGCCAATCTCACTTGGCAAGTCCTCCGACCATTGTAACATGGTTCCTGCATAAGCGTGAAAGTCCTTGACCATCGACTTTTGTTCAAAGCCCTCTCTTTGAACACTCGGGAACTACTTCCCTAACCTTGATAACCTTGCCTCATGGCAAGCTTCAAGACCATGCTTCTGCTGTGCCACTTTGATTTCGCGCGTTCCATAAACCATTTACACTTGGCCTTTCTAGGTACTACGCTACCTAGAATCGTCTTTGGGAACCTTGAAGGAACTCTGTCCCTCAGCTTGCTAAGGCCTCCCCTTTCGCAAGCTTTATAGTTGCCATATAGTCTAACATGGACAATTCCATATTTTAGACTCTCCATGGCATCACGGTTGCTAGCAACAACATCCTCGAGCACCCTCTTGCTTCTCCACTCCCAACTTTCATAACCACTGTTGGATATGTCCTTTGATTTCTATGGTTCAATTCCATCCCAATACTACTTGCCTTTGGCTTCACACCTTTCCTTCGGTCATTCTCCTCCAAACCAGGAGGATAGCTTTGCACTTTCTATCATGCCTTAGCAAGTATTCTTAGGGATGAACCTACCCAATAGCCCAGGGAGTGGTTCTTCAATCCGGGTATGCTCAGCTTATAATCCCACACACTGGGATTACATTGTTGCTTATGGGCCTATACATGCCCATCACTAGCCTTGCCAAAATTCCATTTTTGGCTTTGTCTAACTTGGGTAGACAGTCCTCTCCTGTCTCCGCAACCTTGGACATTTGGATAGCACCTTCTATCCATCATTTGCTAGGGACTTAGTCCCTTGGGCTTTATCCATTGCCCTCGCGACATCAAACACCACCTTCTGGTGTTCTAGAGTGTTTGGGTGTCCCAATGATGGCTTTCTTGACAATAAGTATTTCCTTTTATGACATTGACTTACTATATTGCAACATAAGCAGCTTATCCCCCGTAAGGGTATATCCGACTTCCCTATATTAGAAGTCTTGGGTAGCTACCTTCTACCCGTTTAACCAGTTATTTTGCACCTCTTGCTTAGTTGCCTCATAGTTGTCAAGTCCTACAACTCATTGCTTGGTGCTTGCACACCTCCATCATTATCTGGGTCACCGCACTCCAACTGCATGCTCTGCCGCTTAGGCTATGCCATTCCCATTTCCATTGGGATTCCTTTGGCAAGGGGTTCTCATGAACCCACCAACATAGCCTCAAGGTATCACACTTTGGCACATTTGGTGTCTCCACACCATCAGCTCCACGAGCCTACCTTTATGACACTTCCCCTTCGTGTTTAAGTCTTTGCCAAGACCAACACCGCTCTTTCTCATGCCAACCATCCATTAGCACTACACCATAGAGGTCACACACAACTTTGTGTCAAAGTTGTTTTCTTCTGGGAACACCTTTCCCATAACTTTAGCATGGCACATTTTGCCATTGATGAGATACTCTTTGTTCTCATCCTTGGATCCTATGATCCCCCCCCATCCTTTGTGGGGTACAACGCACCTCAGTCCAAATGCTTCTATAAGTCCTTTTAGGACCATCCCTTGACTCTACTTGAGTCGTCTAGCAGTTTTGGACTTGGTTAATTCACCGACCCATAAGGTCCTACTTGTGAGGCACTAGCTCACCGGAATACACTTCTTGCATTCCTGTCCTACTCAAAAGGACTATTTTCACAAGTGTTACTCCGACACTTGATTTTGTTCTCTGGGGCCAAACTTTGCCCCTTAGGACTACTTGTCCATGTGATGAGAATACCAACTCATCCACTTAATACACCCCCAACTCCTTGGGTTGTTCCAGGATTTATTAGAGGTAGCCCCGGCTACCATTTCGAGGACTCGTGTCCTCATCCATACTTGACCTCTCACGGTCATCCATTCCGGTCTCACCTTCATGAGCACCAGCCTCCACCATGTGAGGATAAACTTGTGACTCCTTTATTGTTTTTGGAGTCTCTATCTTCCCCGTGATCCCAACTATAGTTGTTTACCCCAACTACATTAGCCCGTTTGCTGAGTCAAACGCTCATCTGGATCACCTCCTCAACTCAATGAGGAAAACCTTGCACTGTTCCCAAGATCCCAAAGTCGTTCCATTATTGGCCCCTTTTCTATCCACCACCTTGTCTACAAGTTCACACATGAACTGTAATGGAGAGCCATGTCTTCCTGACCTGCTACTCCTCAAGGATAGGCCCACTTCTCGGACCTTCCATTACCAACACCAGTGGTGATATACTTGAGCACCAATAAAAGTCGGATTAAGGAACAGCTCCGATACCAAGTTGTAAGCGACTAAATTTTCCATTCTACTTTAGTCACTTAACCACACCTCCGACCACTTGGAGGAGTCTCATTCACAACCTCCATCAGTCCAATTCAGGACTTGGGACTTGCTAGCCCCAAGAATGGCATCCATGCCACTCCACACTTGCACCTGGTCCAAGTGCTCCACGTGTCCGGTCCCGAGACCGACACCCAAAGGTACCACTGACATCTCGGCCCGTTACGCTAAGGCCATGCCCATTCACCTTTGCTGCACCAGTGGTTCAACACCACTTGCATCACCACCTCGTCTCTCCAAGACTGGGCCATGTGTCCACGAGTGGTCATCTTAGATCCACTCCTTAGCATCCTTAGGATGCCCACAGACCTGGGGAATTGCCTTCCCCAAAGTCCCTTTGTCAGTTCCTACCAAGTCCCTTTCTGCCCCTGGCCGTGTTTGCCAACATTGCCACTGGATCGAGGCCCACAGGCCCGACCACTAAGTCCCACGGTCCTCTGGGACTTCCTCACCACATGACTGTGTCCTTGGTCACTACCCCAGAGGACTGCTCCTCTTCCTTTCCACAGTCTGGGCCTTTGGGACAACATTTTGGAACACCGTGGCCTTACGCGAGCCACCTGGGTACTCTCCCCACCTATCGCCTTTAGGTGCTCTAGCCATGGGCTTAGAGCGAGGTTCCATTGAGCCACACTTGGTATCCAAGTAGGTAGTGCCACCCACACTTGGACTGGGAGCATCAGCCAGTCGATCTCCCGAGGGAACTAGAGCCGGCTCTTGAACACTTCACCAAGCTACCCCGCTTGTTGGTCCGTGTTCACTCTAGTCTTGGACTTCCCAGTGGGCAACTCATCACCCAACACTGGGTCCGGCCTTTCTGGGCCAAACTGGCCTTTCCTGGCCAAACTGGCTCCACTGCAGTCCTCCCCCTACTATACTTTTGGAGCTCACCAAACCCCCCAGGGTCTGGGAGACGAACGCTTTGGGCTTTCACCCTCTCAGGCTCCGGACTCGGACTCGGACTCGGACTCGGACTCGGACTCGGATTCGGACTCGGACTCGGGCTCGGGCTCGGTCTCGGTCTCGGCCTCGGTCTCGGTCTCAGTCCCGATCTCGGTCTCGGTCTCGGTCCCGGTCTCGGTCCCGGTCTCGGTCCCGGTCTCGGTCTCGACTTCGGACTCCATCTCGGACTCCATCTCGGACTCCATCTCGGACTCCATCTCGTGTCCATCTCGGACTCCATCTCGGACTCCATTTCGGGTCCATCTCGGGTCCACCTCGGACTCCATCTCGGACTCCATCTTGGGTCCATCTCGGACTCCACTTCGGACTCCAACTCGGGTCCATCTCGGGTCCACCTCGGACTCCACTTCGGACTCCAACTCGGGTCCATCTCGGGTCCACCTCGGACTCCACTTTGGACTCCATCTCGGACTCCATCTCGGGTCCATCTCGGACTCCACTTCGGACTCCAACTCGGGTCCATCTCGGGTCCACCTCGGACTCCACTTCGGACTCCATATCGGACTCCATCTCGGGTCCATCTCGGACTCCACTTCGGACTCCAACTCGGGTCCATCTCGGGTCCACCTCGGACTCCACTTCGGACTCCATCTCGGACTCCATTTCGGACTCCAACTAGAGTCCATCTCGGACACTCCCACGTGTCATGTGTTGGTCCTTTTGGGTCCCTTTTTAGAGCCTCACCTTTTGCTCGCTTCGTGCTCGTTCCTCGAGCACTTTGTTGGGAGTTCCACTCCCGCTCTTGACTTTTCAAGTCGGAGCTTTTGGTCCAAACGTGTTACGCTCGTTTGGCTCTCGCTTCGGCCACTACCATGTGGCGCCCTTCCGGCTCCACTTTGGGGCCTAGGGATTTTGTGTCTCACAGGTAGCTGAGGGCTTAGCCACAGTTGTCGATCCAAGAGATGCGGTTGCTAATCAAGAATTGGGCTAGGATGATATTGGGGTTGCGATTTTAGAGGTTGTTGACACAGAAGAAAACAGTCTGACTATTGGAAGCATTGTGCGGTGGAAATTGAGGCACTTAGTGTTTGAGAATGTGAAGGATTCACAATCAAACACCACTACAACTGATGACAAAACATCTCTTCATGGGAAAAGAAAGTACACCTAAGCTCTATTTCGTTAAAGTGGGATTTATTCAGTAAAATGGGACTAGGTACAAATTTTCAAGTATTTGAAAATGACGTGAAATTATATGTTTTTTGTCCAGGGGCTAGACATATCTGGGGCATGGTGACTAGCGCGGTGACTTTGTGTCCAGACTGAGTCCATCTGGTTGTATAATAAATCTCATTGTCAAGGTGAACAAGCCGAATCTGAAGCTAAAGAAGAGCGATGGCATGCGCGCACACACTATTTGTTTGTTCATTGAGCGTGTGGTGAGCTTTCCAAGATGAACGTCATTCCTATTAGCCAGACATATAACTTAATGGTGAGAACATTTAGATATTATTCAATGTTATCTTTTTCTAACGAATCTAATTGTGAAGGTGTAGCAAGAGGCATTGCTAGTCTGGAGAAGTCATTTAACTCATTTGACCATTAGTGTATTTTCATGAAACTAAATAACATTTATATTATTAAGGAATTTCTCTAGTATCTTTTTTTTATGACATAGAGGCTTGCATTTCTTTCAAAGGTGATTTAGTAAAAGGCCTGAGGGCACATGCCATTCTATTTCTCAGACCAGTATTAAGATATACTAGTGCAAAGGGAAAAAGGTATTTGGTGATCAAGTAAATGGCATGAGGGCACACGCCATTATAAGCCTAAGCGCTAGTGGACACCTCCTTTTTGGTTATGCCCTTCGATTCCGATGGTTCGGTTCTACCCCCTTACTTCTTGCTTTTGGCTTCACACCTTTCCTTTGGTCATTCTCCTCTAGACCAGGAGGATAGCTTTGCACTTTCTATCATGCCTTAGCACGTATTCTTAGGGATGAACCTACTCGATAGCCTAGGGAGTGGTTCCTCAATCCAGGTATGCTCACCCTATAATCCCACACACCGAGATTACGTTGTTGTTTATGGGCCTTTACATGCCCATCACTAGCCTTGCCAAAATTCCATTTTTGGCTTTGTCCAATTCGAGTAGACAGTCTTCTCCTGTCTCTGCCACCTTGGACATTTGGATAGCACCTTCTATCCATCATTCGCTAGGGACTTAGTCCCTTGGGCCTTATCTATTGCCCTCGCGACATCAAACACCACCTCCTGGTGTTCTAGAGTGTTCGGGTGTCCCAATGACGGCTTCCTTGACAATGAGTATTTTCTTTCATGACATTGACTTACTATATCGCAACATAAACAACTTATCCCCCGTAAGGGTATATCCAACTTCCCTATGCCATTAAGAAGGCTTGGGTAGCTACTTTCTACCCATTTAACCAATTATTTTGCACCTCTCGCTTAGTTGCCTCATAGTTGTTAAGTCCTACAACTCATTGCTGGTGTTTCCACACCTCCATCATTATCTGGGTCACCACACTCCAACTGCATGCTCTGCAACTTAGGCTATGCCATTCCCATTTCCATTGGGATTTCTTTGGCAAGGGGTTCTCATGAACCCACCAACATAGCCTCAAGGTATCACACCTTGGCACATTTGGTGTCTCCACACCATCGGCTCCACGAGCCTACCTCTATGACACTTCTTCTTTGTGTCTAAGTCTTTGCTAAGACTAATACCACTCTTTCTCATGCCAACCATCTGTTAGCACTGCACCATAGAGGTCACACACAACTTTGTTTCAAAGTTGTTTTCTTTTGGGAACACCCTTCCCACGACTTTAGCATGGCACATTTTGCCATCGATGAGATACCCTCTGTTCTCATCCTTGGATCTTATGATCCCCCCCATCCTTCGTGGGGTACCACACACCTCAGTCTAAATGCTTCCATCAATCCTTTAGGATTATTCCTTGACTCTATTGGAGTCATCCAGCTTTTTGGACTTTGTCATCCGACGACCCATGAGGTCCTACCTTTGAGGTGCCAGCTCACTGGAATACAACTTCTTGTATTCAGGTCCTACTCACAAGGACCATCTTTGCAAGTGTTACTCCGACACTTGATTTGTTCTCTTAGGGCAGCCTTTTGCCTCTTAGGACCACTTGTCTATGTGATAAGAATACCAACTCATCCTCTAAGTACATCCCCAACTCCTTGTGTTGTTCCAGCATTTATCAAGGGTAACCTCAGCTACCATTTCGAGGACTTGTGTCCTCTCCTATATTTGACCTCCCATGGTCATCAATTCTGGTCTTAAAGTTATGAGCACCGGCCTCAACTATATGAGGGTAATTTTGTGACTCCTTTATTATTTTGGAGTCTACATCTTTCCCGTGATCCCAATTATAGTTGTTCACCACAACTACGTTAGCCCGTTTGCTGCATCAAACGCTCATCTGGATCACATCCTCAGCTCTCTGAGGAAACCTTATACTGTTCCCAAGATCCCAAAGTCGTTCTATTATTGGCCCTTTTCTATCCACCACATCGTGCCCAAGTTCACGCATGAACTTGAGTGGAGAGCCATGTCCTCTCGACATGCTACTCCTCAAGGATAGGCCCACTCCTAGGACCTTCCAATGCCAACATCAATGGTGATATACTTGAGCACCAATAAAAGTCGGACTAAGGAACAACTCCGATACCAAGTTGTAAGAGACTAATTTTTCCATTCTACTTTAGTCACTTAACCACACCTCCGACCACTTGGAGGAGTCTCATTCACAACCTCCATCAGCCCAATTCAGGACTTGGGACTTGCTAGCCCAAAAAATGGCATCCATGCCACTCAACACTTGCACCTGGTCCAAGTGCTCCACGTGTCCGGTCCCAAGACTGACACCCAAAGGTACCACTGACGTCTCGGCCCGTTACGCTAAGGCCATGCCCATTCACCTTTGCTGCACTAGTGGTCCAATACCACTTGCATCACCATCCCGTCTCTCCAAGACTGGGCCATCTGTCCACGAGTGGTCATCCTAGATCCACACCTTAGCATCCTTAGGATGCCCACAGATATGGGGAATCGCCTTCCCCAAAGTCCCTTTGTCAGTTCCTACCAAGTCCCTTTCTGCCCCTGGCCGTGTTTGCCAACATTGCCACTGGATCGAGGCCCACAGGCCCGACCACTAAGTCCCATGGTCCTGTGGGACTTCCTCACCACACGACTGTGTCCTTGGTCACGTCCCCAGAGGACTGCTCCTCTTCCTTTCCACAGTCTAGGCCTTTGGGACAACATTTCGGAACACCGTGGCCTTACGCAAGCCACCTGGGTACTCTCCCTGCCTTTTGCCTTTAGGTGCTCTAGCCATGGGCTTAGAGCGAGGTTCCATTGAGCCACGCCTGGTATCCAAGTAGGTAGTGCCACCCACACTTGGACTGGGAGCATCGGCCAGTCGATCTCCCGGGGGAACTAGAGCCGGCTCTTGAACACTTCACCAAGCTACCCCGCTTGTCGGTCCGTGTTCACTCTAGTCTTGGACTTCCCAGTGGTGAGTTCATCACCCAACACTGGGTCTGGCCTTCCTGGGCCAAACTGGCCTTTCCTGGCCAAACTGGCTCCACTGCAGTCCTCCCCCTTACTATACTTTTGGAGCTCACCAAACCCCCCAGGGTCTGGGAGACGAACGCTTTGGGCTTTCACCCTCTCAGACTCGAACTCGGACTCGGACTCAGACTCGGACTCGGACTCGGGCTCGGTCTCAGCCTTGGCCTCGGTCTCGGTCTCGGTCCCGATCCCGGTCTCGGTCTCGGTCTCGGTCTCGGTCCCGGTCTCGGTCTCGACCTCGGACTCCATCTCGGGTCCTTCTCGGACTCCATCTTGGACTCCATTTCGGACTCCGTCTCAGTCCATGTCGGACTTCATCTCGGATTCCATCTCGGACTCCATCTCGGACTCCGTCTCAGTCCATCTCGGACTCCATCTCGGGTCCATCTCGGACTCCGTCTCGGTCCACCTCGGACTCCATCTCGGACTCCATTTCGGACTCCATCTCGGGTCCATCTCGGACTCCATCTCGGACTCCATCTCGGACTCCACTTCGGGTCCATCTCGGACTCCATATCAAACTCCATCTCGGTCACCACTTCGGGTCCATCTCGGACTCCATATCAGACTCCATCTCGGACTCCACTTCGGACTCCATATCGGACTCCACTTCGGGTCCATCTCGGACTCCAACTAGGGTCCGCCTCGGACACTTCCACGTGTCATGTGTTGGTCCTTTTTGGGTCCCTTTTTGGAGCCTTGCTTATTGCTCGCTTCGTGCTCACTCCTTGAGCACTTTGTTGGGAGTTCCACTCCCGCTCTCGACCTTCCAAGTCAGAGCTTTTAGTCCAAATGTGTTACACTCGTTTGGGCTTTCGCTTCGGCCACTACCACGTGGCACCCTTTCTGGCTCCACTTTGGGGCCTAGGGATTCTGTGTCTCACATCCTCTTCAATAGCATCCCAATCAGCATGTTGACAGCACCTCCTCTTGCAACAAGCAACTGTCAAGACCATTCGAACCTCCATCGCCATTTTCTGCCTTTTCGGTTCGTTGCTCAGATCCTTTTGGCTGCGCTCTAGGAAGGTGTACTTTCTTTTCCCATGAAGAGATGTTCTGTCATCAGTTGTAGTGGTGTTTGATTGTGAATCCTTCACATTCTCAAACACTAAGTGCCTCAATTTCCACCGCACAATGCTTCTAATAGTCAGACTGTTTTCTTCTGTGTCAACAACCTCTAAAATCGCAACTCCAATATCATCCTAGCCCAATTCTTGATTAGCAACCGCATCTCTTGGATCGACAACTGTGGCTAAGCCCTCAGGTACCACCTCCCCCTCGGGGTTGTTTAGAAACACCTTTGCCTGAATCCATGTAGCATGGTTCTTAAGATCCACGGAGGGAACATGCGTCGCACTTGTGCTGTCCCCAACATCTTCTTTCTTCTAAAGATTTTTCAAGGCAACAACAACATTTACCCCGACGACCATCTCTCTGTAAGCTCCTGAGTTTGGACTTCCCGGGATGTGGAGTTCCAAGCTGGGGAGAAGGTGTGGCTGAACACCAAGAACCTCAGACTACCAAGTGGGATCAGCCGAAAGTTGACCCAAAGGTAAAGATGCATGTATTCCTGTAAATGAATTGATCTTGAGTTCCTTAAGCAGGTTCGCGGGGCCTTATGAAATTGAGGCACGAATCGGTAAAGTGGCTTACCGACTCCGACTTCCTCGAGAGATGGGGAAGATGCACCCAGTGTTCCACGTGAACTTACTCAAGCCGTACTTTGAGGATCCGCTTCGCAAGGACCAAGTGAGACCTTTACCTGAGGTTATCCAAGGGGAAGAGGAATACGAAGTCGAGGCCATCCTCAATGCGCGCAAGAGCAAGCGACAAGGACGCGAGGTGAGAGAGTTCCATGTGAAGTGGAAAGGATTTCCACACTGCGAAGCAACATGGGAACCAGAGGAGAACCTAACGAACGCTCGAGAACTAGTGGAGGAATTTCTGCAAGGCAGAACTCTATGTACTTATGCAAAATTCAATTAAAAATATCAATTTGCAAAGTTGAGCAAGTGCAATATGTTGGGACCCGAAGGCGCGCCAAAGGTAAGCTAATTAGCATGGGTTGGATAGGTCGACCAGGCGTAGGGCACTACACCCGACTCCCCGCGGGGATGTCGAATCTGTAGACGTATTCTACGGAGGTTGGTTTCGAGTCCCAACCCCCTAGTAAAGCAAGGCTGGGTTCAAGTCCCGACCCTATACTAGGGCGTGGTGAGGTGAGGAGTATAGGGACACCTATACTCCGTTGTCATGGGCTCTTGGCCGGGGAGGCTAACTTAGGCACACCGCTAAGTGGGGGGATGCCCCCGGAGACATGGACAACAAGTCGTAGGATAAAACGAGACGTTCGATGTGGGCATCGAACTTCTTCTATGGGTGGTGGAGTTGTAAGGAACCGACTCCCCGAGATGTCGTAGGCTAAAAGGATCCCCAAAAAGCTTGACCGAAATGACAAAGAGTTCATCGGATGGGACCAAGTCGAGGATCAAGTCCAAGACCGACTCTAGGACCGAGTTCGAGATAGAGTCCGGAATCGAGTCCGAGACCGACTCAGGGACCGAGTTCGAGTCCGAGTTCGAGACCGAGTTCGAGACGGAGTCCGAGATCTGAAATCGGGTCCAAGACCGAGTCCGAGGTCGAGTCCGAGGTCGGGTCCGAGATCGGGTCCGAGATCGAGTCCGTGATCGAGTCCGAACCCGAATCCGAAGTCGGATCCGAAATCGGGTCCGAGATCGAGCCAGAGACTAAGTCCAAATACTAATACGGGTCAAGGGGTGAAAGCCCAAAGCGTGCGTCTCCCAAGGGGGGGGGGGCTGCAGGGGGTTCCAAAAGTATAGTAGGGATAGTGAGGTCCAGGAACCAGTTTTGAAGGGACTCTCCAGTTGGGCTTCCAAACTGACTTGAGGTTGGGACTGGGACCGAGGGGCCTTGGGTGGGAGTGAGCATGGACTTGGCTGGTGCCGGAGGGGCCATCCAAGGAAGTGCTCAAGAGCAGCTCCCACTCCCGAAAGGGAAACCGATTGCGGTGCTCCCGGCTCATGTGGAGTGGTGCCCCACTTGAGTACCATGTGGCTCATTGGTCCTCGCCCTTCCTAGGGGCTTGGGCCTTCCTTCGGGATGGAAGTGGGGGGCGAGAGGTACCCATACCGGGCCGCTAGGCCACGGTGTTTCGCCCCGGCGTCCCGAAGCAAGTGTTGCACTCAAGACTTGGGATTTAGAGGGTCCCATGATCAAGTCTTGTGGTACCAAGGGATGTTAGGAACCTGGAAGCTTGGTGTGCTTGGCTGCTTGTGCTTGTGGGGAGTGTAGCCGAACCTTAAGTCCAGTCTAACCCGGGGAGGGGGATTGGGAGTGATTTGGGAATCCGTGGAAGGATGGCTAACACTCCGGTGCTCGTGCAGTGAGTAGCTGAAACCAAGTAGGAGCTGGTACCATAGGCGAGAACCTTGGCGAGGGAACTTAGCAAAAGCCAAGGCAGTGTTGGACGGATAGGCGAGGTAAGCTGGCAAAGTGGAAAGGAAAAATTTGTGGCTTACAATTTGGTATCGGAGCCTCTTCCTCAGTTCTAGCGAAGGATAGAGGCGGATTGCTGGGAGATGGCAAGGGCAGGACGTAAGCGAACCCAGGCAGAGACGGAACCTCCTCCAGAGCTGGAGCCTCCGGTCGAACAGGAGGCGATGGATGAGGAATCCTTGCATGAGGAGGACTCCAGTGAGGCAACTTCCAAACAGGAGTCTGGTGGTGAGGTTCGGTCGTCCAAGGCTCGATTGGATGTCCTAGAAGGACAATTGGCACAGACCAATGCCCTGCTAGAGACTCTCGTATGCAAGCTAAAGCGTGACGAGAAGCGGAAGAAAAAGCGAAAGACTGCGGATGCTGGCAGCGCAGAAGGTGCGGACCCTTCGGCAGGGACTGAGGCAAAACCAGACAAGGTCGAACAGACCGAAGTGGAATCAGTCCCTCAGGCAGTTCCCAAGTACAAACCAAAGCCCCCACCGGTCTTCAAGGGAGTGAACGACTATAAGGTGGTGGAGGATTGGTTCTACGATATGGAGGACTACTTCCGAGCGTTGCGATTACCAAGCTCGGAGAAGGTCCCATGTGCGAAACCATACTTGGCAGATAATGCCAAGTCTTGGTGGAGAACGACAGAGGCCAACGAAGGACTGGTGGCCACTTGGGAAATGATGAAGGCGAGGATCCGCGCAACTTACATTCCTCCGAATGCTACTCTGCATCTAAGGGACGAGCTGAGTAGGCTGAAGCAGACCGGAACCATTCAGGAGTATGTGAATGGGTTTATGGCAAAGAGGATACTTGTCACGGACATGGGGGATATGGATGCGTTCCATGCCTTCATATCAGGTTTGCAAACCTGGGCTCGCGGTGAAGTAATGCGGTGGAACCCGACCAACTACAAAGAAGCGTTGGATGCGGCCATCAAGGTGCATTTCAACGATAACCTGCGAAAGGGGAACACGACGGGGTCGGGATCCACGTTCAGCAAAGGGGCCAAACCAAGGGGAACGTTTAGCAGAGGGAAATTCAAGAGGAGTTTCTCTAAGAATGAGTCCTCGGGGTTCCGGAAAGGCAAATCCGGGGGCCAGCGAGCGAGTACGTGGGGGAGTCAGGCGAAAAGAGACAAACCCACGGATAAGAAGGTCAAGTCATATAGCAGCGTGGGAAACAACGTATGTTACAACTGCGGTGAAGCGGGACACTTCTCGAGGGAATGTCCCTACCCGAAGAAGGCCAGAGCCAATATGGCCATCAAGTCGGGTGAAGTCCAAAATGAGGTATGTGATCCAGTCCTTAACTCAAAGTTACTCATTACACGAGCAACTTTGGTAGAGAGTCGTTCGCGACATCTACTAGCCCTCCGAGGGAAGCTCGGAGGTAGCTTTGTTAAGATCCTTATTGACACGGGTGCTTCGGATAATTTTGTGGCTGCAGACATAGTCCGGCAAGCCGGACTAACGGTGCAGCGGCTAGGCGAACCAAGGACTATAGAGTTTGTTCAAGGTAGCCAAAGCACCGATGAGGTACTTCGACAAGCGAGAGTCGAAGTGGGGACTTGGAAGGTGGACATGGATTTCACCGTGTTGGACATGGCGGGATTTGACGTGATCTTCGGAATGGACTGGTTCAATCGATTCGTGGTAGCCCTGCATGGTCAAGGTAGAAACCTTGTGGTACTGGCGAATGCCCAAGGAAGAAGATCTAGGGTGGAGGCCCAAGATCTAAAGGTAGGGCAAAGCAAGGCCAAAGATTCCTGCTTAAACCTGGTGTCTATGAGAGGACAACTCACTAAGGGAACTAAGGCGGCCTTTTTGTGCTTACTCTCGGTGAAGAGTGACAGAAAGACAGGAATGGAAGAAGTACCTTTAGTGATCCAACGGGTGTTGGACCAATTCCAGGATACCATGCCGGAGGAGCTACCGGCGGGGCTGCCCCCAGCACGACCGATAGAACATAAGATTGAGCTGGTCGAGGGTGTTGAGGCAGTGGTTCGTCCCCCTTATCGTTTGAACGAAAAAGAACTCAAGGAGCTCAAGTGCCAACTAGAGGAGTTGGTGGACAAAGGGTATGTTAGGTTGAGCAAGTCGCCGTATGGGGCGCCGGTGTTATTTGTGAAAAAGAAAGATGGATCTATGCGCATGTGCATAGACTACCGCTTGCTCAACAAGTATACAAAGAAGAACAAGTACCCTTTGCCAAGGATTGAGGACCTGTTCGATAGGTTGGGAAAGGCAAAATACTTCTCGAGGATTGACCTAAGGTCAGGATACTACCAGATCAGGGTAGCTGAGGAAGATGTCGAGAAGACAACCTGTCGAACAAGGTATGGGAGCTTTGAGTTTCTAGTGATGCCCTTTGGGCTGTGCAATGCGCCGGCAACGTTTTCGGCGTTGATGAACCACATCTTTGTACCCTATCTGGATCACTTCGTGGTCGTCTATATTGACGACATCCTGATCTATAGCGAGACGCTAGAGGAGCATGCTGAACACTTGGCGAAGGTGTTTGAGAAACTAAGGGAACACAAACTGTATGCTAAAGAGAGCAAATGTGACTTTGCTCAACAAGAGGTAAAGTTTCTCGGGCATGTGGTGGGCCAGGACGGGCTCAAGGTGGACCCGGAGAAGGTCCAAGCGATCCAGGAATGGGAGCGACCATCCAATGTACATGAGTTGAGGGCATTCCTGGGGCTATGCAACTACTATCGAAAGTTTATCAGACACTATTCGAGAGTAGCCCTGCCCTTAACGGACCAAACAGGAAAAGGGAAGATGGTGTGGACAGCGGAATGCGAGGCGGCATTCGTCCACCTCAAAGGGAAGTTGAGGAAGGCTCCCGTATTGGCATTACCAGACTTTGGTAAGGACTTTGAGGTAGAAACGGATGCTTCGGACTTTGCGTTGGGCGCAGTTTTAAAGCAAGACAACCATCCGGTAGCGTTCTTCTTGAAGAAGCTGGACAAGGCTCAACGGAAGTGGCCTGCCCACGAGAAGGAATTGTTTGCGGTGGTCAAGGCGCTCAAGGAGTGGCGACACTACCTTGGGAGACACTTCAAGGTTTACACGGACAATGTGGCAACGAAACACTTCTTGTCACAGCCCGACCTAAGAGGGAAACAAGGTCGGTGGGCCAATGCCTTGGCCGAGTTTGATTGCGAAATTCTGTACAAGCCTGGGAAGAGCAACATCGTGGCAGATGCGCTAAGTCGAAAAGCGAGCTTGAGGTTGGCAATATCCAGCGCAACAGCAACCTTTTGGGACGATGTGCGGACAGCATATGAGAACGATGGTCTAGCACAGGAAGTGTTGCTGAGGAATCTAGAGGCGCGGGAAGCTCACCAGAGAGGTGAGCTGCCAACGGAAGAGAAAACGGGCTATGCGGAACGCAACGGACTCATTTATTACAAGCAAACGAGGGTGTATGTTCCAGAAGGGGAACTAAGGAAGGTGGCCTTAGAAGAGTGTCATGACGGACCTCTTGCGGGACACGGCGGAGTGCCCAAGACAATGGGCTTACTCAAAAGGAAGTACCATTGGCCAGATATGGCTAAGGACGTCCAAGACTATGTAAAGACATGCCCAACATGTCAGCAGGTAAAAGCCGTGACTAAGGCTAGTGGGGGCTTGTTGCAAAGCATCCCCATTCTAGATCGCCCGTGGAAATGTCTTACGATGGACTTCATCACGGGACTCCCCCCAAGCGAGGGGTTTGATGCGATATTCGTGGTGGTGGACCGATTTTCGATAATGGCACATTTCATACCCACCACAACGGAAGTGGATGCGGAAGGTGTGGCGAAGCTGTTCTTCGAACAAGTGGTTCGAGTGCGGGGAAGGCCGGAAGAGATTATCTCAGATCGAGATAAGATCTTCACTAGTAGGTTCTGGAGGACACTCCTAGAACAGTATCGCACCAAATTGAAATTCAGCACAGCCTATCACCCACAGACAGGTAATGGGTATTAAGTCAAGATTGATGGCACTAACACTTCTTGACAGACGGACAAACGGAAAGGGTGAATAGGCAGCTGGAGGATTATTTGCGATGCTATGTCTCGGGAGACCAGACCGACTGGGTAAGTCATTTGGGACTTGCGGAAATGTGTTATAACAACTCACCACACGCAAGCATCGGGGTGAGTCCATGGGAAGTCATCAATGGGCGAGCTATTGAAGGTCCTGTGGAACTCGGCGTGGCCGAGTATCATGGAGAGTTACCCGCAGTGGAGGCATTCACGGCGGAAAGACTCAACATTTGGAATCTAGTGAGGGATTCCTTGGAACGGGCTCAACAAAGGCAAACTAAGTACGCGAACCAAAAGCGTCGGGATGTGGAGTTCCAAGCTGGGGAGAAGGTGTGGCTGAACACCAAGAACCTCAGACTACCAAGTGGGATCAGCCGAAAGTTGACCCAAAGGTAAAGATGCATGTATTCCTGTAAATGAATTGATCTTGAGTTCCTTAAGCAGGTTCGCGGGGCCTTATGAAATTGAGGCACGAATCGGTAAAGTGGCTTACCGACTCCGACTTCCTCGAGAGATGGGGAAGATGCACCCAGTGTTCCACGTGAACTTACTCAAGCCGTACTTTGAGGATCCGCTTCGCAAGGACCAAGTGAGACCTTTACCTGAGGTTATCCAAGAGGAAGAGGAATACGAAGTCGAGGCCATCCTCAATGCGCGCAAGAGCAAGCGACAAGGACGCGAGGTGAGAGAGTTCCATGTGAAGTGGAAAGGATTTCCACACTGCGAAGCAACATGGGAACCGGAGGAGAACCTAACGAACGCTCGAGAACTAGTGGAGGAATTTCTGCAAGGCAGAACTCTATGTACTTATGCAAAATTCAATTAAAAATATCAATTTGCAAAGTTGAGCAAGTGCAATATGTTGGGACCCGAAGGCGCGCCAAAGGTAAGCTAATTAGCATGGGTTGGATAGGTCGACCAGGCGTAGGGCACTACGCCCGACTCCCCGCGGGGATGTCGAATCTGTAGACGTATTCTACGGAGGTTGGGTTCGAGTCCCAACCCCCTAGTAAAGCAAGGCTGGGTTCAAGTCCCGACCCTATACTAGGGCGTGGTGAGGTGAGGAGTATAGGGACACCTATACTCCGTTGTCATGGGCTCTTGGCCGGGGAGGCTAACTTAGGCACACCGCTAAGTGGGGGGATGCCCCCGGAGACATGGACAACAAGTCGTAGGATAAAACGAGACGTTCGATGTGGGCATCGAACTTCTTCTATGGGTGGTGGAGTTGTAAGGAACCGACTCCCCGAGATGTCGTAGGCTAAAAGGATCCCCAAAAAGCTTGACCGAAATGACAAAGAGTTCATCGGATGGGACCAAGTCGAGGATCAAGTCCAAGACCGACTCTAGGACCGAGTTCGAGATAGAGTCCGGAATCGAGTCCGAGACCGACTCAGGGACCGAGTTCGAGTCCGAGTTCGAGACCGAGTTCGAGACGGAGTCCGAGATCTGAAATCGGGTCCAAGACCGAGTCCGAGGTCGAGTCCGAGGTCGGGTCCGAGATCGGGTCCGAGATCGAGTCCGTGATCGAGTCCGAACCCGAATCCGAAGTCGGATCCGAAATCGGGTCCGAGATCGAGCCAGAGACTAAGTCCAAATACTAATACGGGTCAAGGGGTGAAAGCCCAAAGCGTGCGTCTCCCAAGGGGGGGGGGGCTGCAGGGGGTTCCAAAAGTATAGTAGGGATAGTGAGGTCCAGGAACCAGTTTTGAAGGGACTCTCCAGTTGGGCTTCCAAACTGACTTGAGGTTGGGACTGGGACCGAGGGGCCTTGGGTGGGAGTGAGCATGGACTTGGCTGGTGCCAGAGGGGCCATCCAAGGAAGTGCTCAAGAGCAGCTCCCACTCCCGAAAGGGAAACCGATTGCGGTGCTCCCGGCTCATGTGGAGTGGTGCCCCACTTGAGTACCATGTGGCTCATTGGTCCTCGCCCTTCCTAGGGGCTTGGGCCTTCCTTCGGGATGGAAGTGGGGGGCGAGAGGTACCCATACCGGGCCGCTAGGCCACGGTGTTTCGCCCCGGCGTCCCGAAGCAAGTGTTGCACTCAAGACTTGGGATTTAGAGGGTCCCATGATCAAGTCTTGTGGTACCAAGGGATGTTAGGAACCTGGAAGCTTGGTGTGCTTGGCTGCTTGTGCTTGTGGGGAGTGTAGCCGAACCTTAAGTCCAGTCTAACCCGGGGAGGGGGATTGGGAGTGATTTGGGAATCCGTGGAAGGATGGCTAACACTCCGGTGCTCGTGCAGTGAGTAGCTGAAACCAAGTAGGAGCTGGTACCATAGGCGAGAACCTTGGCGAGGGAACTTAGCAAAAGCCAAGGCAGTGTTGGACGGATAGGCGAGGTAAGCTGGCAAAGTGGAAAGGAAAAATTTGTGGCTTACACTCTCCTCGTTCAATAGCGACCACATTCCCATCGAAGACAGTCTCTACTGATACAGCAGCATTGCCTTCCCCAAGCCTTTGACAGTGTATAACAAAGTTCCGATCCATAGACACAAGGGTCCCTTTTGCAACTCTCTTCCCACCATTCAAAATGTAAACCTTTTCCCCAACCCTGAAGGCCATTCTGAAAGTGCAGAAAAGAAGTTAAGACCATACAAAAAATGATTGGAGAATGGCCTAAATCATAACATACCAAACAACCTCAATAGCATGAGGCCACATGCCATTATTCAAACATGCTATTGACACCCACGTGAAATTTCACATTCACAAAATTGGCATAAGCCCTCATGCCATTAGTGGTACCACTAATGGCATGAGGCCTCACGCTATCTTTGGCCCTTGCTAGCCTGTTGTATATTCCTTTTGCCTTGCTGCAACTGTATATATTTTTGTGTGCATGACTAGTCACCCATACAAAAATATATACAGTTGCAGCAAGGCAAAAGGAATATGGCAATAGGCTAGTAGGGGCCAAAGATGGCATGAGGCCTCATGCCATCTTGATATACACACAGCTGCAGGCAAGTAAAAACATACATGACAATACGCTAGCCATGAAATTGCAAGGGCCCAAGATGGCATGTGGCCTCATGCCATTTCTAAATGTGGTCCTAAGCCATTCCATGGTGAACATACCAGGAAGCACAAGTGCCGAATATCAAGACGAAGCGGTAGCCACACCAAAGACAGTGCCACTCGCAACACCGCAACTACTCGTAGCGCCGCTCGCAACACCACAACTGCTCGTAGCGCCGCTCGCACAGACTGCCACTCGCATAAACTGCCACTCGCAATGGCGCTTGCAATGCCGCAACCGCTCGTAAACGCATAAACCATAGCTCACAATGCCGCTTACACAAGCAGCGCTCACTACGCTCAGCGGAACCAAGAACACGGCGCACAAAAATGATAGACCTAGGAATGAGTTCGAGAATTCAAAAATAACACACGCTTGAACGTCACATCAAATCCTTTGACAAACTAGATCTTATGATTCTTCTGACAAATTTCAAACTAAGTAGCTTCTAGACTTTGCTGTCGGAGGTTGAACTTTGTCACATCATGTCCTTGCCTCGATCCAGCTGTGCCATGTCAGTGATTCGAACTTTGCCATGCCATGTCAGCGATCTGCGCCAAGATTATTCACCGTGTAAAGGAATAATTATGCTGTGTGTGTACGTCCATTTATGGCAATATAAGGCCACACGCCATTCAAAGAATAATGCTAGTCGAGCATTTTTTGGATCATTTTTGGGTTCAAAATTGCATGAGCCCACACGCTATAAAGTTTACCTGTACCAAAAATAAAAACAGCTTTATTTACTTGGGAATTTAAGTGGTTGAGGCATTTTTAAACTTACAAACACATGCCCTACTTACATTCCTTTGGTTGCTTAAAATTCAAAAATATTATAAACCTTTCTTTTTGCATTTTCAATGTTTTCAATTATGGTTTTTGATTTTCGCAGGACCAGCCTAGTAATCTATTTGCATCCCGTCATGTTTATAGCTAGCTTTTGTTTGTCCCCTTCACTAGCCTAAGATACATCTGCTCGGCATCTGCCTCTTACAGCATTTGCCCAGAAAGGGCATCTTTCTTCATGCAGCATTTGCCACATGTTTAGGGTTTAGGGTTTAGCAATTCAGTAGCTTGATAAACATGTAAATCCAGAACTTGATGCAAAATCCTTTGATATGTCAGGACCATAAACACATTTCAATAGAGAGGGTCCTTTCATTTCATAACTCCTTACGTAGATCTTGGTGAAACCAGAGTTAGTGAAGTTGGTTTCTTGTGACCCGCATCTGATTGTGATGTCCCTTTGCAGTGTCGATGGAAAGGTCAATGCACACCAAACTGTAAAATCTTGGAGCAAAATAACGGTCGGATCTATGGCAAATGCCCCTGAAACATTGTAAGGCTCGTGTGGTCTCATTTGGTGTCCGATCGAGATGCTTATTTGTAGGGTCATCAAGAAGGACATTGTATACCATTCTTTATTTAGCTGAACATCTGGCATTTTTTTAAATACAAGATGCTTTGGAATATCCAATCATGCATGGTATAAATATAGCGAGGGTATTAAATGATATCCCAATCATGATCTTTCTTTTGGATTTTACGTGCATGCAGTCCGAGGAATGATGACGTTGCGGATTTCTTTTGGATTTCACGTGCATGCATGCGCGCGGCGATCCAGAAATTAATGGTGGCGCCCAAGTCCGAGGAATGATCACGTTGCGGGATTACCAACCGTCGTGACATTTCGCGCGTGTGAGGTTAGGTTTTGCATTTTGCTTCATACTCGCGCTCGCATCGTGCTCTCACTCGCGATCACGCTCACATTCGCGCTCATCTACCTTCTTTACAGGTTTCTCATGTGCATCGGCGTCCACTCGCGATTGCATCACACTCGCGCTCGCATCGCGCTCATGTGCATCAGCGTCCACTTCAAGACACACGCAGTTTGTAACTTCGCCGCCAACTCTGCCGCCCACTCCGCCACCCACACGCAGCCCACTTGGCGTCCCGGGAGATTTCAGCGCCACTCTCCAACTGTAAGTGGCAGAGTAGCCTTGCTGCTACGATCCGCTGCACACACAGTGCACATTCGCCAGCGAGTCCGGCCTTTCAGTAGCAACATTGGCATGCACCGATTGGGCTTTCGAGTGCAGTCCGGTTACAGATGGCGTGTAGCCTCACGCCATCTTAGGATGCAGCCTCAAGACATCTGATGCAGTGGTGAATGGCGTGTGGCCTCACGTTATTTCCAGCTGCTAGCTTTTCATCTGTCAGCTTTAATTGTTGTGCATTTCTGAACAGGCGAGGAATTGCGTTCTTCTTCCAGCCACTGTCAATGTGGATGCAGAGAAGGGGGAGGAGCTCACCAGTTGGACTTTCGGGATGGAAGGCAAGAATCTGAGGCTGTACAACACAGATGGTGGGAGAAAAGAATGCATGGGGATCCTCATCCAAGTGATAGACACTCCATGCAGTTCCATGCAAGAATATGGACTAGCACTTGTGGTAGAGACAGCGTCTGCCTTCAAGATCCACCTTGCACATCCTAGCGGCTTCTCGAAGCGGGGCAGCGGCTATGAGGAATTCCTAGAGGGAGCTAGGGAGAGGTTGTCCAGGAGGCCCACAATTTCAAAGACGCTGCGGGTCTATGAAGATCACATGGAATCCACGGACCTCACCTACGGCGATGTTCAAAAACTATATTCCAACATTGAGCCATTGAGAGTGCCTCCAGTTCGCAAAGCGAAGGGGAAGGGGGTCGATCTGGAAACTACCCCGAAGCAAAAAAGGGTGGTCAAGCTCAAGCCGACGTCTGACTCTCCTGCTCCAAAAAAGAAGCTACTCGGTGATGCCATTGCCTTGGGTTCGAACACTACACCCACCAAAAAGAAGAGCCGCAAAGAGCAGAAAGAGCAAGAAGAGGCAGCAAAAATCATCGTAGATAATAGTACTTGTTACTATTCCAACAAAGTATATACAATCGACGTGAGCCGTATCGACATCCAAAGCAAATACAACCACAGGCTAGTATCTGATGAGTGGGTGGAGAAACTGAAGCAGAAGATGCTGGCAAGTCCAGTAACACCCGACATCGCAGACGTGATGTCCTACTATCGAACAATGAAGGGCGAGACGAGGTTTCCAGACTTGATCAATAGGAAGGTGTTGGACGATCAGAACATCCGGTTCTATGCCGTCTCCGGGCAGCATTCTAGCTTGGCGATGCAAGAGATAGTTGTGGATATTATGGTGGGCGAGGAGGTGAAGAAAGTCTTCAAGACAAGAGTTGTCCGCCTGATAAAAGGCAACTCGCCCCTCCAATCTATCATATACATCTCCCACGCGCAGAATGTCAAGCAAGAAACGTGCTACAAATCGGGTCTGCACGATACATTGGCACGAACACGGAAGCTCTGGGTTCAACTGAAGAAGCCACAAAAACCAGAACAAGGACGTGCACTAGCAACTAGCGCCTGGCAGGTAAGCCTCGTTGCATGTGGCATAGCATGTGGCCTCACGCCATTTCCATTGCAGGAATTCTCGAGTCTTCTCTCGAAAACACTGGGGGTCAATGACACACTCAGCATCCATAACATTCTACTCGCGACAAAAGTTGTTTTTGACAAATGGGTAGATGTGCTGAGGAGGTACCATGACGGGGAGTTGCTAAACTCAATGGGTGTGGAGGACGGTCGGAAGCCCAATGATTTGAAGCTCAACACCTTGCGTTTCTCGCGGTCTCTAGACAACGACGACCTTCTGACAGTGGCTAATGCTCTTCTACGTGGTGAGGTAGTCTTCAACAAGACCAAAATGACTCCCGGCCATATTGTGACATACGAGGACTTGTGCACGACTCTGAGAGCTCGTGCGCTATGGAAGGATTGGATCTTCGAGCAAGTGGCCGTGGAGAGGGTGAGCATCGACACCACGCAAGAGATGATGGAAGCGCTGGAGTTGTCAAATGAAAACATCGACGAGTACGTGAAGGGGGCCCCCAAGTTCATCGATCTGCTGCGGGATGCCACGAAAAGTAAAGCTGAGAAGTTGGATCAGTATCCAAATTTCATTAAGAGGGATGTCGACCACCGGCTTCAGAAACAGCTCGACCCCGCAGCAGAGGCCTATCGAGAACCTTACCGGGTATACGTGAATTTGGATGAGGATCAAAGGTGGAGGAGCATCGTTTCCCGCGGAGATGAGCAGGTCAAGAACATCTTTTGTGTGATGGACTTCACAAACGAGGAGATCACTCATGTAGACAAAGTCAGCTCCATCATTGACTTAATGGTGGGACTTGCGGAGGTGGAATCTTCAGTCCACTATATGATCTACGACTCCGAATCCTATCACAAGTTCTGGAAGGCCTTGAACGAGGTGAAGGCTCGGTTGAAAGGCAAGGAGATGCGGGAGATCCATGGGATAATGGCTAAGAAGAAGATACCGACGAATGTCCGCATCTTCACACTCGCCCTTGTTATTGGTTCTGCAGCAGAATGGGACTGGAGTGACTTCCCAGCTTCATTCGAGAAGGCCGATCGAATTGATCTGAGGGAGGTCAATTTACCCGTGCCTGAGGAACTGAAGATGGCTATGGAGCTTTCGAATCCAAAGAAAGCTCCAGGTGCAGCATGGGAAATGCTCAACTGGGTCTTCAACGCAATAGCGGGTGGGTCACCTACTTCCGACTCCAAGGGCAAATGCGTTGTCGAGTACAACTGCGGCGGACTATTCTTTCGAGCCGCACTACTCAAGGGTGTCCCGTATGTTGCGGTGACAAACTCCATTGAAGAGGTGACTTCAATGGAGCATATAATTACAGTTGCGAAAGAAAAATAGTATCTTCTCTGCAAACCTGGTGAGTACGCACTTTAAGTTTAAATGTTATCTCACAAGCTCTGTATGTAGGAGGGTGGCCACCCCCAAATGCTGAAACGGCGTTAACAGCTACTGTTGAAGATACCCATGTTGGGCCGAGCTCACAACCTGCACAAGGTAAGGTCACGTGAGGCCTCACGCCATTTTGATTATAGATCGTTGTGAATATTCAGACACGAGGACTGAAAAGCGCACTGGTGGCGCGTCGAAGAAGGACAAATAGACAAGCAATAGGAAAAAAGGAGGTACAAATTATATTTGCAATGGCGTGTGGTCTCATGCCATTCCTTGCAGAAGACACTTCTTCAAAGGCAAAACAGGCAAGCACCAGCCAAGCTCAAACTGACAGTGGTCATAAAAAGCGAAAGCACGTTGGACAATCGTCGGGATCAGAGGCGTTTGATTCGAAAAGGAAGAAGGGCAATGAAAAGATGATAGGTAATGCCTCGCGGTTATGGCATGTGTGCTCATGCCATTCATTGCAGATCAAGGGCTGAGTGAAAGCAGCCAGTCACCACCTCCTGACTCAGATTCCTATGGCGGACTCCCCTTCCCCAATCTCAATGGAGAGGTACAATGGATGAGGGATGCTTTTCAAGTCAGGGCCACGTTTTTCTCATCTCGTCGTCTTCGAAGGGTGCAAGAACGTGCAGAAACCATGTTAAGACAGTCGGGTGAGGATACGGTCCTAGGTCACGCACTAAAACAGGCTATGGATGTCTTGTATTTTGAGATGGAGACTCGGCCAGATGATTTTCCCAAGATGGTCCTGGAAGAACAAGCCATCCAGCTTGAGCAGCCTATGGAAGAAATGCAGGAGGGGGATGAGGAGCCAGAGAAAGATAATGAGCAGGAAGAGCAGAAGGACGAAGAGGAGGACAAAGAAGAGGAGGACGAAGAAGAGGAGGACGAAGAGGACTTGGATGGTCCTCACAATGGTGACGATCACAATAATGACGACGACGATGATGACGACGATGGCCAGCCTGAGGTGGCCAAAGAGCAGCGGAGGAAGGTCATACAAGACAAACCATCAGGTAAATAATAGTACATCCATTCCTAACCTTTTACCATTTCTAACATTGTCCATGTAGGTCACAGAGCAAATGGTAAGTAGAGATTATTCAGTTGAATTAAGATACAAACTCTAGCCTTTAGTGTCGAGGAAGGATAGTGCCAAGCAAGGGTCGAAACGTATGTCCAATCCTTCAGAATCAGCAGTGCGCCCAAGTGATATTGGTCCTAGTTCCTCAATAGCAGTTGATGGTAAATACAGTATAGTCGATTCAATGTGCTAATGAGTTTGTTTTTAGTAGCTAGTAGGGAGGATACCATCTCAATCGAAGGGAGATATTTGGACATGCATATGGATCCGCCAGTGGACTCTACTTGCCTGCAAGAGTCATCAGAGCTGGTGGAGGCTACTATCCATATCAACGCCAAGCAAGCTGACCACGCTCCACTTGATGCTGCCCATACCACTGAGTCAATCTTGTCCACGTATCCAACTGATGGTGACCAGGCGCCATTGGACCCGCATGAGGCCGCCCCAGCCGCCGAGCCGGTCGTATCCTCATTTCCAACGGACTCAACGTGTGCCCAATCGTCTGACTACGCGCCGTTGGAACCTCCCTACACCGCCCCTGCTGCCTGTTCAGTCATGTCCACTTTGCCAACGGAGGCACCAGCTGAAATGGCGTGTAATCACACGCCATCGGAACCACCCCATGCCACTATTGAGCCAGTTGTACCAGAGTCTACAGTTGAAATGGCATATGCCCACACGCCATCGGATGCGATTGACCCCACATTGCAGAGGAGAGTATTTCCGCCCTTCACGTTTCCTCGACCAAAACCCTCTCAACGACCATCGGGAGCACCATTCGCTAATATTGTAGATGGTAAAATTGACTTGTACCATTTTTATGCTGACGCATTTCATTTCAGAGTCACGGCGAAGGTACTGTATCGTTTTTGATCTGAACGGTGTCTTTTTCTCCCATGAGCGTGGCTCGTCCTCGAATGTCACTACACCCTCCAAAGCCTGCGGTCGCAAGTTGGTCAAAAGAGACAGATTCACATTAATCATACGGGAGAAACTGCAGGATCTAATAATGACCATGCGACACTTAAAACAGAGGGCCGGGTTCAATTTGCGATTGGGAGTTTGGACACCCATGATGCGCCACAATGCATTAATGTTGCTACAGATGATGCACGATCAGACGCGAGTAATATTACCATTTGACTTTCTCCTAATGCAGGAGGATTGCTTGACTATGGTCCATGTGAGGGGTAGCAAACCCATCTTCGTCAAGCCAGAGGCTGTAGTGATGAACCGGACTGCTAGGTCAAGTGAAATCCTCATCATCGATGACTCGCCGATTAAAACTGCAGCGAACACACACACATATGCAGTGCACCCCATCTCTTGCAGTATGGAAACTAGGGAGAAGAAACCGTATGTTCTGGGGGACCTTGCAAAACGGCTTGGAGTGATGGTGATAGAGAACCGGCCAGTCTAGGAGGTGGCTGCAGAAATCAACCAAATGGCAGATGGAACGGTATATCAGAAGCCATTTGATTGGACAGACACTAGTCATCATTTATGGCATGTATATTGTCTAGCCAAGCACTATCCGCATCTCCATAATTTACTCAACCGGATGGGTTCTTCGACCACTGAACATGAGTGTGGACGTATTAGAGAAGAGATGGCATTACTATTGGGTTTAAATCCTGATAGTGTGGAGAGTGATGAAATTCCAAGATTATTGTATAGGCGTTGGAGGCAAAAAATAACAGTCTGAGATGGCATGTATTTATTTAAAAATGTAACTTATTATGGCATGGGGTTCCATGCCATTGTATTAATATTAAAAGACAATTCTTTGAGAGGATTTGCATTATACTAGAAGTGTTACAGCATGTTATTGGAAGTCTACGAAGTTGTTTTATTAATAAGGGGAAAGTAAAAATTGAATGGGGACTTGGGCTCCACCTAAACTCGGAGCAACTGAGCCAATATTAAAAGGATGGAAAGAAATTGGATGACGATGACAAGGAGAAGAGAGAGGTGAAGCAGTGGCAGAGGGAGGAGAAGTAATTGAGTAGACATTTCCTTGTTTAAAATAAAATGGCATGTGCCTCAATGCAGTTGAATTTTGTTATATTTATATACTATATAAAGGTTTGGAAACCTTATTTTACAAGTGGGATAATGACAATTCCCACTTTAACGAAATAGAGCTTACCTTCCTAAAGTGTAGCCAAAGGGATCTGAGCAACGAACCGAAAAGGCAGAAAATGGCGATGGAGGTTCGAATGGTCTCGAAAGTTGCTTATTGCAAGAGGAGGTGCTGCCAACATGCTGATTGGGATGCTATTGAAGAGGAGAGAGCAAGATACAAGACATTGTCCTGGAAGGCAGCTCGCAATTTTGTGTATGAGGCATTACGGTCATCTGTTGATGCTTCAGAACATCAGGTGGGGGGCATGGTCTTCCAGAGGGGTTTGGTCTGCATGAAGGCATGGAGAATCATTTATGGAGTCCCTCGAACCACATTCTACAGAATCAAAACTGAGTTCGAGGAACAAAGGGTTCAACAGGCAGTCCATGGGAACTACGGTACTCACAAAACCAGGGGTCATGTTGTATATGGAGAGGCAATCTTCAAGAGGTTTGTCGAGACATGTAGCGAGCAGCAACCACATAAAACCCACCTCTTGGAAGATGGAACTCGAGACACCCAACGAGTTCTCCCTTCCATGTATACCAAGGGGGCCATATTGGAAGATGTGAATCGGGAACTCCAGAGTAATGGCTACAGAAAGCTGAGCCAATATAGATTTAGTAGATTGTGGAGCAACAGGTTCAGGGATGTGAGTATAGGAAAGTACTCCAGCTTTTCAAAGTGTGACGAGTGCACTGCTATCAAAATGGCTTTGTCGAAGAATTCTTGCATCGCTCAAGAGCGAGAGACGGTTAGAAGGCGGCTCGACCACAACATCGAGCAGAGAAGCTGCAGGACTGCATATTATCATAATAGGATTCTCTCCATAGAGAGACCTGACTCTTACCTCTGCATCATCCACGACAAAATGGACCAAAAAAAGACGTGCTTACCTCGACTCAATCTTGCCCCCAAGGCAATCTCTTCATCCATGCAGCTGCCTGTGTCTCTGTTTGGCATAATCGCTCATGAGTATGGTGCCCAGAACTATGGGAACTTCTTTGTACCTCTATGGGGTGGCAGGGGTGCAAACATGATGATTGCATCCCTAGCAAAACACTTAAGGTCTCTGCAAAGTGCACAGACTGAGCTGAACGGCCAACCCTTGCATAAGGCCCTTGTTGATCGAACCCCATACAGGGTTCAGCTGGAGGAGGAGCAAAGGCTTGCAGTATCACGTGGGGCCCCATGCCATCCCAGTGAATATGTTGGCCATTAGATTGTAGGGTTATCACGTGAGGCCTCATGCCATTCCGACAAGTCTGGTCGCCCGGTGAATGCACAGCTTCATCCAAACGAAGCAGAATCTCAAGGAAGTTCTTGCGGCCGATGTGGCCTTCCACCCCATCTTCTGCTCCAAACAGACAATGCTGGCAGTGAGAACAAAAACATGTACGTCTTCGCGTACTTGGTGATGCTTGTTGCCAAAGGCATATTTGAAATGGTTACACTTGGCTTTCTCATGGTTGGGCACACTCATGAAGACGTCGATGCCATGTTCAATCACCTGGCAGAGTCCCTCCGGCGATCCAATGTCCTCACCCTCCCACAACTCTACAATGAATTCCAAAATTGCATCAAAGGCACTGTTGAAGCTGCACTTGTGACAAAGGTTCCAGACTTTAAGGGGTTTGTAAGAGGCTACATCAGGGACGGATCCGAAACGCTGATTGGCCACTCCAAGCCTCTTCAGTTTCATTTCAGCATGCGTGACGGTGCTCCAGTGATGAGGTACAAGATGAGAGAATGGGACACAGTGTGGTTGCCAGTGGACGGCATTGAACTCTTCAAGAGAGATCCCATAACTGGGGAACCTATGATTTCTCAGGTTCCCCACGGCCGATGCACCCGGATGGACTCAAAGACCAGGAAAGTATAGTGGCTAGGATTAGACAGCATATTGCCTTCTGGAAGAGGGGGTTGGTGTTTGGTGGAGAATCCTATTTTAAGAGGTGCAAGCATTTGCTCGAATACTGGGAGAAGATTATATCTGCTATCCAAAATGGGCCGGTTGTATATGAAGAATTGGAAGAGTCCTTTTGGCCAGAACCCAGAGCACCAGATAGTAGCAGAACAATGTCCTCTGGAAATGCAGTGACAGATAACGATGTTGAGGATCACTATTGTGGGCCGAGGAACAAGAAGCCGGATTCAGCATTCAATCCAGTACAGGTCTGCAAAGGAATGGTCGTGCTTGTCAGACCCAGTAATAAAAAACAAATGATATGGGTGGGGCGCTGCATCACTGATGCAGAGGAGGACATAGAAACTAACTCCTTCAATGTAACTGTGGAGTGGTTCAAGCCAAGTTCCGGATATACGAAGGATTGCCTAGAAAAGAGATGGGTGCTGAATCCAAGGGATCCCAGCATGAGCATATCGGTGGATAATGTTGTGCATGGTTGGATGCGGAAGCAGAGTGCCACCATCACCTTGCTAGACCATACAAGAGATGCAGCAAGAGCATTCATAACCCGGGTTCAAGGTGAGATTCATTAATATTCCTTTACTAAGTTTCTAATGTATTTTATTTCAAGGTGAACAATCCGAATCTGAATCAGAGGAGGCGTGATGGCATGTGGCCTTACGCCATTCCTAGGTGAGATGATACAAATAACAAGTATAAATTCTTAGTTGTTCTAGCAAATCTTACTTAAAGTTCAAGGTGAACAAGCCGAATATGAATTCATCGGATTGTTATAACAAATTGCGAGGTGATGGCATGAGGCGATACGCCATTTGAGAGTGGTAGCCATTCCTATATGAGGTGAGTGAAATATTTATTAGAAATACCTCATTCAATTGTGCACTTCTAAGTCTTGGTCCACTCAGTACTGTTTGCATGTTTCTATTTTAATTCTTTCTCTAAAATGTTATTTAGCATGTGGCTTCATGCCATTGCTCTCCACAATCATGCATTGAATTTTTCTATCCTTGCATAATACTTCTCCATATATATAGCATGTGCGCACATGTGATATGGTTCATTAGGCCTGATATAGTGTGTGAGGTAAAACAAAGATGATGTGACATATGCATTTACCAATCACACGTGCATAAATCTAATAATATGGCGTGTGGCCCATATTAATGGCACATAAACCCATATTGTGGGCTTACGTGCTTTATGTACCATCATTCCCTTGCAGCGTGTGTGTTGGTTTCCTTTTATAACACAACGAACTCCATATTTTAGGGTGAAGAGCGTTCTCATGGCAAGCACAAAATCTGTAAGTGAGGCAGAAAAGGAGACGGAGAAGGAGATAGGTGAAGATGTAGAATATATAAGTCTTCCAAACTCCCCGTACTATACTCTAGGTGATCATTTTTCTGAACAAACGGCAACATTAACAACTATCGAGAACGCCCCAGTAACGTCAGAGACAAAAATCCAAAGCAAAACAACTGACCCGGAGAAGGATGATAGTACCGCTGAGAGTACCAAAAAGGAGGTGTCCACTAGCGCTTAGGCTTATAATGGCGTGTGCCCTCATGCCATTTACTTGATCACCAAATACCTTTTTCCCTTTGCACTAGTATATCTTAATACCGGTCTGAGAAATAGAATGGCATGTGCCCTCAGGCCTTTTACTAAATCACCTTTGAAAGAAATGCAAGCCTCTATGTCGTAAAAAAAAGGTACTAGAGAAATTCCTTAATAATATGAATGTTATTTAGTTTCATGAAAATACACTAAGGGTCAAATGAGTTAAATGACTTCTCCAGACTAGCAATGCCTCTTGCTACACCTTCACAATTAGATTCGTTAGAAAAAGATAACATTGAATAATATCTAAATGTTCTCACCATTAAGTTATATGTCTGGCTAATAGGAATGACGTTCATCTTGGAAAGCTCACCACACACTCAATGAACAAACAAATAGTGTGTGCGCACATGCCATCGCTCTTCTTTAGCTTCAGATTCGGCTTGTTCACCTTGACAATGAGATTTATTATACAACCAGATGGACTCAGTCTGGACACAAAGTCACCGCACTAGTCACCATGCCCCAGATATGTCTAGCCCCTGGACAAAAAACATATAATTTCACGTCATTTTCAAATACTTGAAAATTTGTACCTAGTCCCATTTTACTGAATAAATCCCACTTTAACGAAATAGAGCATAGTGGAGCCAGTTTGGCCAGGAAAGGCCAGTTTGGCCCAGGAAGGCCAGACCTAGTGTTGGGTGATGAACTGACCATTGGGAAGTCCAAGACTAGAGTGAATACGGACCGACAAGCGGGGTAGCTTGGTGAAGTGTTCAAGAGCCGGCTCTAGTTCCCCCGGGAGATCGACTGGCCGATGCTCCCAGTTCAAGTGTGGGTGGCACTACCTACTTGGATACCTGGTGTGGCTCAACGGAACCTCGCTCTAAGCCCATGGCTAGAGCACCTAAAGGTGGAAGGTGGGGAGAGTACCCACGGGGCTCGCGTAGGGCCACAGTGTTCCGAAATGTTGTTTTGAAGTCCCAAGTGGGGGAAAGGAGGAGGAGCAATCCTCCAGTGTAGTGACTACGGATACGGTCACATGGTGAGGAAGTCCCAGAGGACAATGGGACTTAGTGGCCGGGCCTACGGGCCTTGATCTAGTGGCAGTATTGGTGAACATGGCCATGGACGAAAAAGGGACTTGGCAGGAACTGACAAAGGGGTGTTGGGGAAGGCTATTCCCCATGTCTGTGGGCACCCTAAGGATGCTAAGGAGTGGATCTGGGATGACCACTCGTGGACAGACGGCCCAGTCTTGGAGAGATGGGATTGTGATGCAAGTGGTATTGGACCACCAGTGTGGCAAAGGTGAATGGGCATGACTTTAGCGTAATAGGCCGCTATGTCAGTGGTACCTTTGGGTGTCGGTCTTGGGACTGGACATGTGGAGCACTTGGACCAAGTGCAAGGGTTGAGTGGCATAGATGCCATTCTCGGGACTAGCAAGTCCCAAGTCCTGAATTGGACTTAAGGAGGTTGTGAATGAGACTCCTCCAAGTGGTTAGAGGTGTGGTTAAGTGATTAAAGTAGAATGGAAAATTTAGTCGCTTACAATTTGGTATTGGAGCTGTTTCTTAGTCCGACTTTTATTGGTGCTGAAGTATATCATCACTAGTGTTGGCATCGGAAGGTCTTAGTAGTGGGCTTGTCCTTGAGGAGTAGCAAGTCGGGAAGACATGGCTCTCCACTACAGTTCACGTGTGAACTTGTAGGCAAGGTGGTGGATAGAAAAGGGCCAATGATGGAACGACTTTGGGATCTTGGGAAGAGTGTAAGGCTTTCCTCGTTGAGTAAGGATGTGATCCAAATGAGCGTTTGATGCAGCAAACAAGCTAACATAGTTGTGGTAAACAACTATAGTTGGGATCATGGGAAAGATGCAAACTCCAAAACAATAAAGGAGTCACAAGATTACCCTCATATAGTTGAGGCTGGTGCTCATAACTTTGAGACTGGAATTGATGACCATGGGAGGTTAAATACAGAAGAGGACACAAGTCCTCAAAATGGTAGCCAGGGCTACCTCTAATAAATGTTGGAACAACCCAAGGAGTGAGGGTGTACTCAGAGGATGAGTTGGTATTCTCATCACATGGACAAGTGGTCCTAAGGGGCAAAAGGTTGCCCCAAGAGAACAGATCAAGTGTCGGAGTAACACTTGCAAAGATGGTCCTTGTGAGTAGGACCTGAATACAAGAAGTTGTATTCTAGCGAGCTAGCACCTCATGGGTCGTCAGATGATAAAGTCCAAAAAGCTGGATGACTCAAATAAGAGTCAAGAAATAATTCTAAAGGATTAGTTGAAGCATTTGGACTGAGGTGTATGGCACCCATGAGGTATAGGGAGGATTATAAGATCCAAGTATGAGAATAGTAGGCATCTCATTGAATGGCAGAATGTGCCATACTAAAGTTGTGGGAAAGATGTTCCCAGAAGAAAGCAACTTTGGCCCAGAGTTGGGTGCAAACACTATGGTGCGGTACTAATGGATAGTTAGCATGAGGAACAACCGTATTGGTCTTGGCAAAGACCTAGATGTTAATAGGTAGTGTCATAAGGATAGGCTCGTGGGGCCAATGGTGTGGAGACACCAAATGTGCCAAGGTGTGATACCTTGAGGTTATGTTGGTGGGTTCATAAGAACCCTTTGCCAAAGGGAATCCCAATGGAAATGAGAATGGCATAGCCTAAGCTGGAAGGCATGGGGTTGAAGTGTGGTGACCCAGATAATGATGGAGGTGTGGAAGCACCAAGCAATGAGTTGTAGGACTTGACAATTATGGGGCAACTAAGCAAAAGGTGCAAAATAATTGGTTAAACGGGTAGAAGGTAGCTACCCAAGACTTCTTAATGGCATAAGGAAGTTAGATATACCCTTACGGGGGATAAATTGCTTATGTTGCGATATAGTGAGTCAATGTCGAAAAGGGAAATGCTCATTGTCAAGGAGACCATCATTGTGACACCCAAACACTCTGGAACACCAGGAGATGGTGTTTAGTATCGCGAGGGCAATAGATAAGGCTCAAAGGACTAAGTCCCTAGCAAATGATGGATAGGAGATGCCATCCAAACGTCCAAGGTTGTGGAGATGGGAGGAATCCGTCTACCCGATTTGGACAAAGCCAAAAATGGGATTTTGGCAAGGCTAGTGATGGGCATATGGAGGCCCACAAGTAGCAACGGTAATCCTGGTGTGTGGGATTATAAGGTGAGCATGCCAAATTGAGGAACCACTCCCCAAGTTATTGGGTAGATTCATCCTTATGAATACTTGCTAAGGCATGATAAAAAGTGCAAAGCTATCCTCCTAGTCTGGAGGAGAATGACCGAAGGAAAGGTGTGAAGCCAAAAGCAAGTAGTAAAGGGATAGAACCAAACCATAGAAATCGAAGGGCATAACCAAGGGTGGTTATGTCAGTTGGGAGTGGAGAATCAAGTGGGTGTTCGAGTATATTGTTACTAGCAATCGTGGTGCCATGAAGAGTCTAAAGCATGGAATTGTCTATGCTAGACCATATGGCAATTGGAAAGCTTGCGAAAGGAGAGGCCTTAGCAAGCTAAGGGACAGAGTTCTTTCAAGTTCCCAAAGACGATTCTAGGTAGCTTAGTACCTAGAAAGGCCAAGTGTAAATGGTTCCTAGAGCGCGCAAATTCTGAGTGGCGCAGCAGAAGCGTGGTCTTGAAGCTGGCCATGAGGCGAGGCTATCAAGGTTGAGGAAGTAGTTCCTGAGTGTTCAAAGAGAGGGCTTTGAATGAAAGTCGATGGTTAAGGACTTTCACGCTTATGCAGGAACCATGTTACGGTGGTCAAATGACTTGCTAAGTGAGATTGGCAAGTCAGGGCGACAAATCCCCTAGTTGAAGGTGCTAACTTAAAAAGGGGTGGCCCGTGGGGCCGAGCATAGAGGAGTCCATGCATGATCACAGACTTGTCAAGTGAGAGGACTTGGCAATGCAGGGGAACTAGGTTCCTAAGCTGTGATCTATAGCGCGCTTTAAGTATAAGTTGGTGCACCGGCGTGGGGAGTCACGCCAGGCATCTAGGGTGATGCTGCATATACGAAGGTTAGGTTCGAGTCCTAACCCTCTAGTGCTTGGGTTCGAGTCCCAAATCACTAGGGCGTAGTGATGGTTTGGAATATGAGGACACTCATATTTCGGTGGTCATGGACTCTCAGTGAGGAGACTGGTGTAAGGAACCGACTCCCCGAGATGTCGTAGGCTAAAGGATCCCCAAAAGCTTGACCGAAATGACAAAGAGTTCATCGGATGGGACCAAGTCGAGGATCGAGTCCAAGACCGACTCTAGGACCGAGTTCGAGATAGAGTCCGGAATCGAGTCCGAGATCGACTCGGGGACCGAGTTCGAGTCCGAGTTCGAGACCGAGTTCGAGACGGAGTCTGAGATCCGAAATCGGGTCCGAGACCGAGTCCGAGGTCGAGTCTGAGGTCGGGTCTGAGATCGGGTCCGAGATCGAGTCCGAAATCGAGTCCGAGACCGAATCCGAAGTCGGATCCGAAATCGGGTCCGAGATCGAGCCAGAGACTAAGTCCAAATACTAATACGGGTCAAGAGGTGAAAGCCCAAAGCGTGCGTCTCCCAGGGGGGGGGGGGCTGCAGGGGGTTCCAAAAGTATAGTAGGGATAGTGAGGTCCAGGAACCAGTTTGGAAGGGACTCTCCAGTTGGGCTTCCAAACCGACTTGAGGTTGAGACTGGGACCGAGGGGCCTTGGGTGGGAGTGAGCATGGACTTGGCTGGTGCCGGAGGGGCCATCCAAGGAAGTGCTCAAGAGCAGCTCCCACTCCCGAAAGGGAAACCGACTGCGGTGCTCCCGGCTCAGGTGGAGTGGTGCCCCACTTGAGTACCTTGTGGCTCATTGGTCCTCGCCCTTCCGGGGGCTTGGGCCTTCCCTTCGGGATGGAAGAGGGGGGGTAGAGGTACCCATACCGGGCCGTTAGGCCACGGTGTTTCGCCCCGACGTCCCGAAGCAAGTGCTGCACCCAAGGCTTGGGATTTAGAGGGTCCCATGATCAAGTCCTGTGGTACCAAGGGGTGTTAGGAATCTGGAGGCTTGGTGTGCTTGGCTGCTTGTGCCTGCGGGGAGTGTAGCCGAACCTTAAGTCCAGTCTAACCCGGGGAGGGGGATTGGGAGAGATTTGGGAATCCGTAGATGGATGGCTAACACTCCGTTGCTCGTGCAGTAAGTAGCTGAAACCAAGTAGGAGCTGGTACCATAGGCGAGAACCTTGGCGAGGGAACTTAGCACAAGCCAAGGCAGAGTTGGTCGGATAGGCGAGGTAAGCTGGCAAATTGGAAAGGAAAAATTTGTGGCTTACAATTTGGTATCGGAGCCTCTTCCTCAGTTCTAGCGAAGGATAGAGGCGGATTGCTGGGAGATGGCAAGGGCAGGACGTAAGCGAACCCAGGCAGAGACGGAACCTCCTCCAGAGCTGGAGCCTCCGATCAAACAGGAGGCGATGGATGAGGAATCCTTGCATGAGGAGGACTCCAGTGAGGCAACTTCCAAACAAGAGTCTGGTGGTGAGGTTTGGTCGTCCAAGGCTCGATTGGATGTTCTAGAAGGACAATTGGCACAGACCAATGCCCTGCTAGAGACTCTCGTACGCAAGCTAAAGCGTGACGAGAAGCGGAAGAAAAAGCGAAAGACTGCGGATGCTGGCAACGCAGAAGGTGCGGACCCTTCGGCAGGGACTAAGGCAAAACCAGACAAGGTCGAACAGACCGAAGTGGAATCAGTTCCTCAGGCAGTTCCCAAGTACAAACCAAACCCCCCACCGGTCTTCAAGGGAGTGAACGACTATAAGGTGGTGGAGGATTGGTTTTACGATATGGAGGACTACTTCCGAGCGTTGCGATTACCAAGCTCGGAGAAGGTCCCATATGCAAAACCATACTTGGCAGATAATGCCCAGTCTTGGTGGAGAACGACAGAGGCCAACGAAGGACCGGTGGCCACTTGGGAAATGATGAAAGCGAGGATCCGCGCAACTTACATTCCTCCGAATGCTACTCTGCATCTAAGGGACGAGCTGAGTAGGCTGAAGCAGACCGGAACCATTCAAGAATATGTGAATGGGTTTATGGCAAAGAGGATACTTGTCACGGACATGGGGGATATGAATGCGTTCCATGCCTTCATATCAGGTTTGCAAACCTGGGCTCGCGGCGAAGTAATGCGGTGGAACCCGACCAACTACAAAAGAAGCGTTGGATGCGGCCATCAAGGTGCATTTCAACGATAACCTGTGAAAGGGGAACACGACGGGGTCGGGATCCACATTTAGCAAAGGGGCCAAACCAAGGGGAACGTTTAGCAGAGGGAAATTCAAGAAGAGTTTCTCTAAGAATGAGTCCTCGGGGTTCCGGAAAGGCAAATCCGGTGGCCAGCGAGCGAGCACGTGGGGGAGTCAAGCGAAAAGAGACAAACCCACGGATAAGAAGGTCAAGTCATATAGCAGTGTGGGAAACAACGTATGCTACAACTGCGGTGAAGCGGGACACTTCTCGAGGGAATGTCCCTACCCGAAGAAGGCCAGAGCCAATATGGCCATCAAGTCAGGTGAAGTCCAAAATGAGGTATGTGATCCAGTCTGTAACTCAAAGTTACTCATTACACGAGCAACTTTGGTAGAGAGTCGTTTGCGACATCTACTAGCCCTCCGAGGGAAGCTCGGAGGTAGCTTTGTTAAGATCCTTATTGACACGGGTGCTTCAGATAATTTTGTGGCTGCAGACATAGTCCGGCAAGCCGGACTAACGGTGCAGCGGCTAGGCGAACCAAGGACTATAGAGTTTGTTCAAGGTAGCCAAAGCACCGATGAGGTACTTCGACAAGCGAGAGTCGAAGTGGGGACTTGGAAGGTGGACATGGATTTCACCGTGTTGGACATGGCGGGATTTGACATGATCTTCGGAATGGACTGGTTCAATCGATTCGTGGTAGCCCTGCATGGTCAAGGTAGAAACCTTGTGGTACTGGCGAATGCCCAAGGAAGAAGATCTAGGGTGGAAGCCCAAGATCTAAAGGTAGGGCAAAGCAAGGCCAAATATTCTTGCTTAAACCTGGTGTCCACGAGAGGACAACTCACTAAAGGAACTAAGGCGGCCTTTTTGTGCTTACTCTTGGTGAAGAGTGACAAAAAGACAGGAATGGAAGAAGTACCTTTAGTGATCCAGCGGGTGTTGGACCAATTCCAGGATACCATGCCGGAGGAGCTACCGGCGGGGCTACCCCCAGCACGACCGATAGAACATAAGATTGAGCTGGTCGAGGGTGCTGAGGCAGTGGTTCGTCCCCTTTATCGTTTGAACGAAAAAGAACTCAAGGAGCTTAAGTGCCAACTAGAGGAGTTGGTGGACAAAGGGTATGTTAGGTTGAGCAAGTCGCCGTATGGGGCGCCGGTGTTATTTGTGAAAAAGAAAGATGGATCTATGCGCATGTGCATAGACTACCGCTTGCTCAACAAGTATACAAAGAAGAACAAGTACCCTTTGCCAAGGATTGAGGACCTGTTCGATAGGTTGGGAAAGGCAAAATACTTCTCGAGGATTGACCTAAGGTCAGGATACTACTAGATCAGGGTAGCCGAGGAAGATGTCGAGAAGACAACCTGTCGAACGAGGTATGGGAGCTTTGAGTTTCTGGTGATGCCCTTCGGGCTATGTAATGCGCCGGCAACGTTTTCGGCGCTAATGAACCACATCTTTGTACCCTATCTGGATCACTTCGTGGTCGTCTATATCGACGACATCCTGATCTATAGCGAGACGCTAGAGGAGCATGCCGAACACTTGGCGAAGGTGTTTGAGAAACTAAGGGAACACAAGCTGTATGCTAAAGAGAGCAAATGTGACTTTGCTCAACAAGAGGTAAAGTTTCTCGGGCATGTGGTGGGCCAGGACGGGCTCAAGGTGGACCCGGAGAAGGTCCAAGCGATCCAGGAATGGGAGCGACCAGCCAATGTACACGAGTTGAGGGCATTCCTGGGGCTATGCAACTACTATCGAAAGTTTATCAGACACTATTCGAGAGTAGCCTTGCCCTTAACGGACCAAACAGGAAAAGGGAAGATGGTGTGGACAGCGGAATGCGAGGCGGCATTCGTCCACCTCAAAGGGAAGTTGAGGAAGGCTCCCGTATTGGCATTACCAGACTTTGGTAAGGACTTTGAGGTAGAAACGGATGCTTCGGACTATGCGTTGGGCACAGTTTTGAAGCAAGACAACCATCCGGTAGCGTTCTTCTCGAAGAAGCTGGACAAAGCTCAACGAAAGTGGCCTGCCCATGAGAAGGAATTGTTTGCGGTGGTCAAGGCGCTCAAGGAGTGGCGACACTACCTTGGGAGACACTTCAAGGTTTACACGGACAATGTGGCAACGAAACACTTCTTGTCATAGCCCGACCTAAGAGGGAAACAAGGTCGGTGGGCCAATGCCTTGGCCGAGTTTGATTGCGAAATTCTGTACAAGCCTGGGAAGAGCAACATCGTGGCGGATGCGCTAAGTCGGAAAGCGAGCTTGAGGTTGGCAATATCCAGCGCAACAGCAACCTTCGGGGACGATGTGCGGACAGCATATGAGAACGATGGTCTAGCACAGGAAGTGTTGCTGAGGAATCTAGAGGCACGGGAAGCTCACCAGAGAGGTGAGCTGCCAACGGAAGAGAAAACGGGCTATGCGGAACGCAACAGACTCATTTATTACAAGCAAACGAGGGTGTATGTTCCAGAAGGGGAACTAAGGAAGGTGGCCTTAGAAGAGTGTCATGACAGACCTCTTGCGGGACACAGTGGAGTGCCCAAGACGATGGGCTTACTCAAAAGGAAGTACCATTGGCCAGATATGGCTAAGGACGTCTAAGACTATGTAAAGACATGCCCAACATGTCAGCAGGTAAAAGCTGTGACTAAGGCTAGTGGGGGCTTGTTGCAAAGCATCCCAATTCCAGATCGCCCGTGGAAATGTCTTATGATGGACTTCATCACGGGACTCCCCCCAAGCGAGGGGTTTGATGCGATATTCGTGGTGGTGGACTGATTTTCGAAAATGGCACACTTCATACCCACCACAACGGAGGTGGATGCGGAAGGTGTGGCAAAGTTGTTCTTTGAACAAGTGGTTCGAGTGCGGGGAAGACCGGAAGAGATCATCTCAGATCGAGATAAGATCTTCACCAGTAGGTTCTGGAGGACTCTCCTGGAACAGTATCGCACCAAGTTGAAATTCAGCACAGCCTATCACCCACAGACAGGTATGGGGTATTGAGTCAAGTTGTTGGCACTAACACTCCTTGACAGACGGACAAACGGAAAGGGTGAATAGGCAGCTGGAGGATTATTTGCGATGCTATGTCTCGGGAGACCAGACCGATTGGGTAAGTCATTTGGGACTTGCGGAAATGTGTTATAACAACTCACCACATTCGAGTATCGGGGTGAGTCCATGGGAAGTCATCAATGGGCGAGCTATTGAAGGTCCTGTGGAACTCGGCGTGGCCGAGTATCATGGAGAGTTGCCCGCAGTGGAGGCATTCACGGCAGAAAGACTCAGCATTTGGAATCTAGTGAGGGATTCCTTGGAACGGGCTCAACAAAGGCAAAACAAATACGCGAACCAAAAGCGTCGGGATGTAGAGTTCCAAGCTGGGGAGAAGGTGTGGCTGAACACCAAGAACCTCAGACTACCAAGTGGGATCAGCCGAAAGTTGACCCAAAGGTAAAGATGCATGTATTCCTGTAAATGAATTGATCTTGAGTTCCTTAAGCAGGTTCGTGGGGCCTTACGAGATTGAGGCACGAATCGGTAAAGTGGCTTACCGACTCCGACTTCCTCGAGAGATGGGGAAGATGCACCCAGTGTTCCACGTGAACTTACTCAAGCCGTACTTTGAGGATCCGCTTCGCAAGGACCAAGTGAGACCTTTACCTGAGGTTATCCAAGGGGAAGAGGAATACGAAGTCGAGGCCATCCTCAATGCGCACAAGAGCAAGCGACAAGGACGTGAGGTGAGAGAGTTCCATGTGAAGTGGAAAGGATTTCCACACTGCGAAGCAACATGGGAACCGGAGGAGAACCTAGCGAACGCGCGACATCTAGTGGAGGAATTTCTGCAAGGCAGAACTCTATGTACTTATGCAAAATTCAATTAAAAATATCAATTTGCAAAGTTGAGCAAGTGGCATATGTTGGGACCCGAAGGCGCGCCAAAGGTAAGCTAATTAGCATGGGTTGGATAGGTCGACCAGGCGTAGGGCACTATGCCCGACTCCCTGCGGGGATGTCAAATCCATAGACGTATTCTACGAAGGTTGGGTTCGAGTCCCAACCCCCTAGTAAAGCAAGGCTGGGTACAAGTCCCGACCCCATACTAGGGCGTGGTGAGGTGAGGAGTATAGGGACACCTATATTCTGTTGGCATGGGCTCTTGGCTGGGGAGGCTAACTTAGGCACACCGCTAAGTGGGGGGATGCCCCCAGAGACATGGTCAACAAGTCGTAGGATAAAACGAGACGTTCGATGTGGGCATCAAACTTCTTCTATGGGTGGTGGAGTTGTAAGGAACCGACTCCCCAAGATGTCGTAGGCTAAAGGATCCCCAAAAGCTTGACCGAAATGACAAAGAGTTCATCGGATGGGACCAAGTCGAGGATCGAGTCCAAGACCGACTCTAGGACCGAGTTCGAGATAGAGTCCGGAATCGAGTCCAAGATCGACTCGGGGACCAAGTTTGAGTCCGAGTTCGAGACCGAGTTCGAGACGGAGTCCGAGATCCGAAATCGGGTTCGAGACCGAGTCCGAGGTCGAGTCTGAGGTCGGGTCCGAGATCGGGTCCGAGATCGAGTCCGAAATCGAGTCCGAGACCGAATCCAAAGTCGGATCCGAAATCGGGTCCGAGATCGAGCCAGAGACTAAGTCCAAATACTAATACGGGTCAAGGGGTGAAAGCCCAAAGCGTGCGTCTCCCAGGGGGGGGGGGGGCTGCAGGGGGTTCCAAAAGTATAGTAGGGATAGTGAGATAGTGAGGTCCAGGAACCAGTTTGGAAGGGACTCTCCAGTTGGGCTTCCAAACCGACTTGAGGTTGAGACTGGGACCGAGGGGCCTTGGGTGGGAGTGAGCATGGACTTGGCTGGTGCCGGAGGGGCCATCCAAGGAAGTGCTCAAGAGCAGCTCCCACTCCCAAAAGGGAAACCGACTGCGGTGCTCCTGGCTCAGGTGGAGTGGTGCCCCACTTGAGTACCTTGTGGTTCATTGGTCCTCGCCCTTCCGGGGGCTTGGGCCTTCCCTTCGGGATGGAAGAGGGGGTATAGAGGTACCCATACCGGGCCGTTAGGCCACGGTGTTTTGCCCCGACGTCCCGAAGCAAGTGCTGCACCCAAGGCTTGGGATTTAGAGGGTCCCATGATCAAGTCTTGTGGTACCAAGGGGTGTTAGGAATCTGGAGGCTTGGTGTGCTTGGCTGCTTGTGCTTGCGGGGAGTGTAGCCGAACCTTAAGTCTAGTCTAACCCGGGGAGGGGGATTGGGAGAGATTTGGGAATCCGTAGATGGATGGCTAACACTCCGTTGCTCGTGCAGTAAGTAGCTGAAACCAAGTAGGAGCTGGTACCATAGGCGAGAACCTTGGCGAGGGAACTTAGCACAAGCCAAGGCAGAGTTGGTCGGATAGGCGAGGTAAGCTGACAAATTGGAAAGGAAAAATTTGTGGCTTACAACTGGTTTGGGCACACTGCCAAGCGAGGGATGCCTCAGAGTCGTGATACATGGTTAGATTGCTTAGAGTGAAAGCTAGGCATATCTAACATGAACACTTTGGTGCAAAGGGCACCAAGGACGTGGTGAATGAGATGGGGACACCTAGTCTTAGTTGCTATGGATCCTTTGTTAGGCGCCAGCTTTGACTACGTGGTCAACGTCGGTCAAAGGGAGGCTCAAGGGTATATTAAGGGATGTTAGGGTAAGGGACCTACCCTAGGGCTCACGGTGGAGCGGCGGTGCAGTGGAGCTTTTGACGTAGCTTGGGGGTGGTTGGGTGGTGAGGAACCTCAAGAGGTGGCGTAGCATAGTCTAGGGCAACGAAATCTTTGTCTTTTTGTGCCGGATCATAACATTGGTATCAAAGGATTGGTTGCGATGGCCGACCAAGCTGAACGCTGGAATCCTATTGTCGATGGTGGTGCCGACGATGGTGCCGACGAAGCTGCGGAGATTTGGACCATTCAAGATGTGGTTCATGAGCTGCGAGCCCTTAATAAAAATCAGCAAGAGATGCAATACGAGATGCATGGCATGATGGATACCATGCGTGGGCGTGTTGAGGCACTCGAGGCTGGACGGGGTAGCGCTCCAAGTAAGCCTTCTTTGGTAGATTGACTCAAGATTCCAACCTTTTCCGGTGATGGTGGTGTGGACGAGTGTCTTGCTTGGCTAGCCAATGTGAAGAAGTTTTTGGCTGCTAGAGGAACTCCAGATGCAGAGGCTTTAGTGGCTA
Source organism: Selaginella moellendorffii (assembly GCF_000143415.4). NCBI lineage: Eukaryota > Viridiplantae > Streptophyta > Lycopodiopsida > Selaginellales > Selaginellaceae > Selaginella > Selaginella moellendorffii. Next base: position 542,201 of record NW_003314329.1, on the reverse strand, counting down.
TTCCGATGGTTTTGCGTGATGCGGGTCTTCGATGGTGGAATTGGCTTGAGGAGTCCCGTGTTGCGGATAAAAAACCACCAGTGTCTACCATGGATGAGTTTGAGGCTGCTTTCCGTTTACATTTTGCCCCTCATTACGACGTGGAGAATGCTCGTACAGAACTTCGCCATTTCCAGCAAGGGAAAATGACGCTCGGGGATTATATTGAGAAGCTTACTCGCTTGATTAGTCGTGTTCCAACGAAGGATCCAGATCAGAACAAGTCCTACTTCATTGATGGCCTACATAGTGAGAGCATGCGGCAACACTTGCGTCATTCTCAGCCTACAAAGAGTTTGGAGGAGCTCTTTGATGCGGCTCGTCGACTTGACAATGACAAGCATAAGTCTCGCAAGCGTTCGCGGAGTCCTTCTGTCGAGAATCGTCGTGATGATCGCTGTGGACACAAGGATGGGAACAAGCATCACAAGTTGAAGTCGGTGGTGACTACTTCAGATGCAAAGGGGTCCAAGAAGCAGAAGTTCTTAGTGAAGAATTATAGACAGGGTTGTCATCATTGCGGCGAACTTGGGCACTACAAGGCTGATTGTCCGCAGTTGAAGAACAAGCAGCAGGACAAGAAGAATGGCCAATCATCTTCTCACGGTAAGTCAGATACTAAAAAGTTGCAAACTTTACAGCGTGAGGATGACGAGAACGACCATTCCGGTCGGAGGAAGAGACTTTGGATCGTTGCTCGTCAACTCAACTGTGTGTGGAACAAGATGGAGCTCGAGGATATGCGTGAATCAGCTTTAATGCTGGAGGGCGTGTTCCGTGGTGATCCAGTGCGGATTTTACTGGATAGTGGGAGCGATGACAACTTTGTTTCGGCAAAGTTTGTTGTGGAGCATCGCCTGAACACACGTGGAGTTCTTCCATACACAGTGGAAGGTGCAGCTACCTCTGCTCAGCATTTCGATGCTTGTGTCGAGGGGCTGGAAGTGTTGGTTGGCAAAACCACACTTGTGGAGACTTTTTATCTCGCGGATATCCATCGTGTGGATCTCATCCTTGGGATGCCATGGTTGGTGAAGGTGGATCCAGAGATAAAGTGGAGCATTAAGCGTATCTCGCTGGAGTATGGTGGAGTTAAAGATGTGTGGTTTGGCGAGGGCGTTCAACCACCAGTTGTTATGCTCTCTGCTACATCTTTGAAGCGGGCTTGTCGTAATGGAAAAGCACTTTTGAGTTACTTGCTGTTTGTTCGTGACTTGGGCGACCAAGGCACGTGTGGGGGAGAAGCAGCAGTACGGGATGTACTCGATGAGTTTTCTGATGTTTTTCCATCTGAACTTCCTCATGGATTGCCTCCATTACGAGGTGTGGAGCATGGGATTACATTGGAGCCGGGGACACGGCCAATTTACCGGCGTCCATTTCGGTTAAGTTTTGCGGAGGAGCAAGAAGTTCAACGACAAGTCAAGGAGTTACTTGAGTTTGGATTCATTTAGCCAAGTAAGTCTCCATTTGGTGCTCCGGTCTTGCTTGTGAAGAAGAAGGACGGTTCAATGCGAATGTGTATTGACTACCGCGCTTTGAACAAGAAGACAGTGAAGGATAAGATGCCGATGCCACGTGTAGATGATATCCTAGACAAGCTTGGTGAAGCACGAGTGTTTACCAAGATTGATCTGAGGAGTGGATATCATCAGATTGCAATGGATGATGCATCTATCTCCAAGACGGCATTCAACACAAGCTTCGGACATTTTGAGTTTACAGTTATGCCGTTTGGTTTGACGAATGCACCAGCCACATTTACTCGGTTGATGACGGAGGTCTTTGGGCGTTATCTTCATGAGTTTGTGGAGATTTTCTTCGACGATATTCTTGTTTTTAGCAAGAATACGGAGGAGCATAGGGTGCATTTGCGCCAGGTTCTTTTGTTACTTCGAGACAGCAAACTTTATGCGAAGAAGAGCAAATGTGAATTTGCAAAGTCGGAGGTGGAACATCTAGGCCATATTGTGACATCTAAGGGTGTCAAGACAGATCCAAGGAAGGTGGCTGTGGTGGAAAACTGGCCTACACCGACTACAGTGGCTGAGTTGCGCAGTTTTCTTGGTATGGCTAGTTACTACCGACGTTTCCCGCATAAGTTTGCAGAGGTGGCTATTCCTTTGACGCGGTTGTTACATAAGAATGTGCCATTCGAGTGGAAGACACCACAAGAGGAGAGTTTTGTGGCGCTGAAACGATTGTTGAGCGAGGCTCCAGTGCTTCGCATTGCTGATCCATCGAAACCTTACGAGGTGACATGCGATGCGAGTGGTTATGCACTGGGAGGAGTTCTCATGCAAGAGGGACAGCCTATTGCATATGAGAGTCGAACTTTGAATTCCGCGGAGCAACGCTATTCCACATATGAGCAAGAGTTACTCTCTATTGTTCATGCTTTGCGGACGTGGCGGCACTATCTTTATGGTGCAGTGTTCGTGGTGTTGACAGATCACAAACCACTTGTGTATCTTTTCACACAGAAGGAGTTGAACACTAGGCAAGCTCGTTGGATGGTCAAACTCATGGAGTTTGGGGAGTTTCCTATTGAGCATCGTCCGGGAAAATCAAATGTGGTGGCGGATGCTTTATCTCGTGTTCGTCATGTAACGATGTTACGAACACGATTTTGTCATCATTTGAGTAAGGTGGTCAGCGAGTTTGGGCAATTGGTTGAGCATGCTCAGGCTCAGGATGCTGAGGTAGCCTCTTTGCGAGCCCAGATGGAAGCCCCTTTCTCATTGGTGGATGGGATTCTCTACTACAATGGTCGTGTCTATTTGCCACAGGTGGATGCGTTAATTACTCAAGTTTTATTCCACTATCATGATCATCCAGAGGCCGGTCATTTTGGGGGGAAGAAGACGTATGAGTTGATTAAGCGCAACTTTTATTGGAGGAATATGAAGGCTGATATCCTCAAGTATTGTAAATCATGCGAGCTTTGTCAGCGGGTTAAGGTGCCACGGGAGAAGCCGGGGGGACTTTTGCAACCTTTACCTATTCCTCAGAGCCGTTGGTGTAGTATCTCTATGGACTTCATCACTTGTTTGCCACGAACACAGAGGCAAAAGGAGCAAGTATGGGTCATAGTGGATCGGTTGACAAAGTATGTGCGGTTGTTGGCTCTTCGGAAGACTGTCACTGCCTCAGACTTGGCTGCGGTTTACTTGGAGAAGGTTTTTCCTGATTTTGGTTTGCCGGAGGACATCATTAGTGATCGAGATTCAAAGTTCACCAGTGGATTTTGGAAAAGCTTTGCAAAGGCTATGCAAGTGACTTTGAAACTCTCGAGTGGAGATCATCCTCAGACGGATGGGCAAACTGAGCGTGTGAATCAAGTGCTGGAGGATATGCTACGTTGTAGCATTGGTCAAAGGCAAGGACAATGGGATCTATATCTTCCGTTGGTACAATTTGCTTACAACAATAGCCAACACAGTGGAACCAAGCTAAGTCCTTACTTTGCGATGTTTGGAAGGCATCCTCGAACAGCGGTGGAGTTGGGATTGCATTTGAGTAAGGACGTTCAAGAAAAGCTTGATTCCGAGGCAACTGATCTGGCCACAAAACTTGATGAGATTCTGGTGGTGTGCAAACGGAATTTGCAAGCAGCTCAGGATAGAGCGGAGAAGTTTGCTAATGAGCATCGCCAATTCTGGGAATATAAGGTGGGTGATCTTGTCTTTGTGCGAGTGATCTTTCCGTCAAGTGAGTGGCGGAACACCTTGGTGCCTTTACGGATAGGGAAGAGTGATAAACTCTCCCATCGATATGCTGGTCCATATGAAGTGCTGGAGCGCATTGGTAAAGCGGCTTATCGGGTGCGGCTGCCAGCTGGGGTGAAAATTCATCCGGTATTTTATGTCAGCCAGTTGAAAGGTGTACTATCTCGGAGTGACGGGCCCAATGCCTCCTTGATGTATACGGCTGTGGAAGATGGACTAGGAGCTTGAGCCGGATTCCCCAGAAAGGGTGATCACCAGTACAACTCGTCCTTGGGACAAGGACTTTGTTGGGGGGGAAGAATTGTTAGGCGCCAGCTTTGACTACGTGGTCAACGTCGGTGAAAGGGAGGCTCAAGGGTATATTAAGGCATGTTAGGGTAAGGGACCTACCCTAGGGCTCACGGTGGAGCGGCGGCGAAGTGGAGCTTTTGAGGTAGCTCGGGGGTGGTTGGGTGGTGAGGAACCTCAAGAGGTGGCGTAGCATAGTCTAGGGCAACGAGATCTTTGTCTTTTTGCGCCGGATCATAACATCCTTGGCCGGAAGGGCTGCCTTGGGCACATCGCCAAGTGTGGGGGATGCCCCTGGGGTCATAGTCAACAATTTAAAAGGGTCTGGAAGACTTAGTTCCTATTGGTAGACCTGTTAAGGGGTCAAGATGAGATCACCTGGTCACCTGGCCATGTTTGCCAACACTGCCATTGGATCGAGGCCCACAGGCCTGACCACTAAGTCCCATGGTCCTCTAGGACTTCGTCACCACATGACCGTATCCTTGGCCACCACACCAAAGGATTGCTCCTTTTCCTTTCCACAGTCTGGGACTTGGGGACAACCCTTCGGAACACCGTGGCCTTACGAGAGCCACCTGGGTACTCTCCCCGCCTTCCGCCTTTGGGTGCTCTAGCCATGGGCTTAGAGCAAGGTTCCGTTGAGCCACACCTGATATCCAAGTAGGTAGTGTCACCCACACTTGAACTGGGAGCATCGGCCAGTCAATCTCCCGGGGGAACTAGAGCCGGCTCTTGAACACTTTACCAAGCTACCCGACTTGTCGGTCTGTGTTCACTCTAGTCTTGGACTTCCCAGTGGGCAGCTCATCACCCAACAATGGGTACAGCCTTCCTGGGCCAAACTGGCCTTTCCTGGCCAAACTGGCTCCATTGCAGTCCTCCCCCTTACTATACTTTTGGAGCTCACCAAACCCCTAGGGTCTGGGAGACGAACGCTTTGGGCTTTCACCCTCTCAGACTCGAACTCGGGCTCGGACTCAAACTTGGACTCGGACTCAGACTCGGACTCAGACTCGGACTCGGGCTCGGTCTCGGTCTCGGCCTCTGCCTCGGTCTCGGTCCTGGTCCCGGTCTCGGTTTCGGTCTTGGTCCCGGTCTCGGTCCCAGTCTCGGTCTCGACCTCGGACTCCATCTCGGGTCCTTCTCGAACTCCATCTCGGATTCCATTTTGGGTCCATCTCGAACTCCATCTCGGACTCCGTCTCAGTCCATCTCAGACTCCATCTCGAACTCTGTCTTGGTCCATCTCGGACTCCATCTCGGACTCTGTCTCGGTCCATCTCGGACTCCATCTCAGACTCCATCTTGGACTCCACTTCAGACTCCATCTCGGACTCCATCTCAGACCCCACCTCGGACTCCATCTCGGACTCCGTCTCAGTCCATCTTGGACTCCATCTCGGACTCCACCTCAGACTCCACCTCGGACTCCATCTCGGACTCCATCTCGGACTCCACCTCGGACTTCATCTCGGACTCCATCTTAGTCCATCTCGGACTCCATCTCAAACACTTCCACGTGTCATGTGTTGCTCCTTTTGGGTCCCTTTTTGGAGCCTCGCTTATTGCTCGCTTCGTGCTTGTTCCTCGAGCACTTTGTTGGGAGTTCCACTCCCGCTCTCGACCTTTCAAGTTGGAGCTTTTAGTCCAAACGTGTTACGCTCATTTGGCTTTCGCTTCGGCCACTACCACGTGGCACCCTTCCGGCTCCACTTTTGGGCATAGGGATTTTGTGTCTCACAACTCCACCACCCATAGACAAAGTTCGATGTCCTCATCGAACGGTAAACCCTTTTATAAAGTAACACTTGCAAGTATTACCATTTCCATCCTTGGCACCCAGCCAATATTTGTTTATGGTTTGACCCCAAAGGCTCACCATGCCTTGTCTATCCTCTAAGGAGCATAGTCTTTCCAACATGGAGACTTATTCGACCACCTGGGGTGGCTTACTCCTTTTTATTGGTTCAGTTCTTGCTAAACCTATTAGAGACATCTTCTCTAACTCAATTCTCATTACTCTTACTTGAGTAGTCTCAGTTCCCATCGATATAACCTTTGCACTTTGGAACTTTTAATTTTGACTTCTTGGAGTCAATTTCCTAGGTGTCTCCAACACCTTGCTTTGCACCTTTTGTGCAACTCTGCTTCCCCATCCTAGGAAGTTCTTTACTTGAGGGTACCATCATCCTCTCTTCGATATCGTGCCACCTTTGGCACTAAGTTCCAGTTATCATAATTGGTGCTAGGGCTGCCCACCGCCCTATTATTTGGCTACCTTACTGCTCCCCCCTTTGGAGCATCTACTTTCGCCAAATCAAAGCGGTTGGGAATCCATCCTTGGTTAAACATTGTCTTTCCCACAATCCGTTAGCACCTAACACATTGGTATTCTCGGCCTAACTTTGCCATTTGGATTATTTCCCATGATTTCCATGGCTTTTTTCTTAGCCACTAGTTTTTTGCTCCTATCCTTGATTGTTGTACCCAGCAACATAGGATCGTTACCTCCATTTTCGAGGTTTTCTTTCAGTTCCATTAGCAAACACTTTGCTTTTTGCCAAGTCCAGAGGGTGTTCACCCCTAGTACGTCTCTTTAACATTTCCTACTGTGGGCTCTATCTACAGCCCAACTCTTGAGACCCTCCCTTGGATCTCTTATAGAGACTACTTTCCTCGGACTTACTATGCCATAGCAGTGACATAGCTCATTTCCCATAGGTGCTCTTCCCACTTGGTCACCTTGACCAAGCCACACTTTTATCAATAGTTCAAATCAACACTTTAAACTAAAAACCATATCCCTTAACCCAAACAAAAACTTTGTCTTTGTTTAGCCACAAGATCACTTAGTGATCTCATCTTGACCCCTTAATAGATCTACCAATAGGAACTAGGTCTTCCAGACCCTTTTAAATTGTTGACTATGACCCTGGGGGCATCCCCCACACTTGGTGGTGTGCCCAAGTCAGCCCTTCCGGCCAAGGATCCATAGCAACTGAGAATGGGTGTCCCCATCTCATTCATCACGTCCTTGGTGCCCTTTGCACCAAAGTGTTCAAGTTAGATATGCCGAGCTTTCACTCTAAGCAATCTAACCGTGCATCACGATTCCGGAGCATCCCCCACTTGGCGGTGTGCCCAAGCCAGTCTCCTCACTGAGAGTCCATAACCACCAAAATATGAGTATCCTTATATTCCAAACCATCACCACGCCCTAGTGATTTGGGACTCGAACCCAAGCACTAGAGGGTCGGGACTTGAACCCAACCTCTGTATATGCATCTACGGACGGCATCACACCGGATGCCTGGCGTGACTCCCCATGCCGGTGCACCAACTTAAAGCGCGCTATAGATCACATCTTAAGAACCTAGTTCCTCCACACTGCCAAGTCCTCTCACTTAACAAGTCTGTGATCATGCATGGACTCCTCCATGCTTGGCCCCATGGCCCCCCTTTATGAAGTTATCACGTTCAACTAGGGTATTTGTTCCCCCGACTTGCCAATCGCGCTTGGCAAGTCCTCCGACCACCGTAACATGGTTCTTGCATAAGCGTGAAAGTCCTTGACCATTGACTTTCGTTCAAAGCCTTCTCTTTGAACACTCGGGAACTACTTCCCTAACCTTGATAGCCTTGCATTTTGGCAAGCTTCAAGACCACGCTTTTGCTGCGCCACTCTGGTTTCGCGCGTTCCATGAACCATTTACACTTGGCTTTTCTAGGTACTAAGCTACCTAGAATCGTCTTTGGGAACTTTGAAGGAACTCTGTCCCTTAGCTTGCTAAGGCCTCCCTTTACGCAAGCTTTATAGTTGCCATATAGTCTAACATGGACAACTCTATATTTTAGATTCTCCATGGCATCACGATTGCTAGCAATAACACCCTCGAGCCCCCACTTGATTCTCCACTCTCAGCTGGCATAACCAACCTTGGTTATGCCTTTCGATTCCTATGGTTCGGTTCTAACCCCTTACTACTTGTTTTTTGGCTTCACACCTTTCCTTCGGTTATTTGCCTCCAAACTAGGAGGATAACTTTGCACTTTCTACCATGCCTTAGCAAGTATTCTTGGGGATGAACCTACCCGACAGCCTAGGGAGTGGTTCCTCAATCCAGGTATGCTCATCTTATAATCCCACACACCAGGATTAACGTTGTTGCTTATGGGCCTTTACATGCCCATCACTAACCTTGCCAAAATTCCATTTTTGGCTTTGTCCAATTCGGGTAGACAGTCTTCTCCCGTCTCCGCAACCTTGGACATTTGGATAGCACCTTTTATCCATCATTTGCAAGGGACTTAGTCCCTTGGGCCTTATCTATTGCCCTTGCAACACTAAACACCACCTCCTGGTGTTCTAGAGTGTTTGGGTGTCCTAATGATGGTCTCCTTAACAATGAGCATTTCCTTTTATGACATTGACTCACTATATCGCAACATAAGCAAGTTATCCTCTGTAAGGGTATATCTAACTTCCTTATGCCATTTAGAAGTCTTGGGTAGCTACCTTCTACCCGTTTAACCAATTATCTTTACACCTCTTGCTTAGTTGCCCCATAGTTGTCAAGTCTTATAATTCATTGCTTGGTGCTTCCACACCTCCATCATTATCTAGGTCACCACACTCTAACCGCATGCCTTCCAGCTTAGGCCATGCCATTCCCGCTTCCGTTGGTATTCCCTTGGCAAGGGGTTCTTATGAACCCACAATCATAACCTCAAGGTATCACACGTTGGCACATTTGGTGTCTCCACACCATTGGCTCCACGAGCTTACCTCTATGACACTTCTTACTTGTGTCTAGGTCTTTGCCAAGTCTAAAGCAGTCATTTTTCATGCCAACTATCAGTTAGCACTGCACCATAGTGCACACACAACTTTATGCCAAAGTTGCTTTCTTTTTGGGGAACACCTTTCCCACGACTTTAGCATGGCACATTCTGCCATTGATGAGATACCCTCTATTCTCATCCTTAGATCCTATGATCCCCCCCATCCTTCATGGGGTATAACACACCTCAATCCAAATGCTTCCATCAGTCCTTTAGGACGATTCCTTGACTCTACTTGAGTCATCCAGCAGTTTTGGACTTGGTTAATCCATAGACCCATAAGGTCCTACTTGTGAGGCACCAGCTCACTAGAATACAACTTCTTGCATTTATGTCCTACTCACAAGGACTATTTTCACAAGTGTTACTCTGACACTTGATTTTGTTCTCTAGGGGCAACCTTTGCCCATTAGGACTATTTGTCCATATGATGAGAATACCACTCATCCTCTAAGTACATCCCCAACTCTTTGGGTTGTTCCAACATTTATCAAGGGTAGCCTCGGCTACCATTTCGAGGACTTGTGTCCTCTTCTGTATTTGACCTTCCATGGTCATCAATTCCGGTCTCAAAGTTATGAGCACCAGCCTCAACTATATGAGGGTAATCTTGTGACTGCTTTATTGTTTTGGAGTTTGCATCTTTTCCGTGATCCCAACTATAGTTGTTTACCACAACTATATTAGCCCGTTTGCTACGTCAAACGCTCATCTGGATCACATCCTCAACTCTTTGAGGAAACCCTTATACTGTTCCCAAGATCCTAAAGTCCTTCCCTTATTGGCCCTTTTCTCTCCACCACCTTCCCTACAAGTTCACACGGGAACTAAAGTGGAGAGCCATGTCTTCCCGACTTGCTACTCCTCAAGGACAAGCCCACTCCTAGGACCTTCCAATGCCAACACTAGTGGTGATATACTTCAGCACCAATAAAAGTTGGACTAAGGAACAGCTCTGATACCAAGTTGTAAGTGACTAATTTTTCCATTCTACTTTAGTCACTTAACCACACTTCCGACCACTTGGAGGAGTCTCATTCACAACCTCCATAAGTCCCATTTCAGGACTTGGGACTTGCTAGCCCCAAGAATGGCATCCATGCCACTCAACCCTTGCACTTGGTCCAAGTGCTCCACGTGTCCGATCCCATGACCGACACTCAAAAGTACCACCGATATAGCAGCCTGTTACGCTAAGGCCATGCCCAATCACCTTTGCTGCACTGGTAGTCCAATACCACTTGCAACACGATCTTGTCTCTCCAAGACTGGGCCAACCATCCGTGAGTGGTCATCCTAGATCCACTCCTTAGCATCCTTAGGATGCCCACCGACAAGGGGAATAGCCTTCCCCAATATCCCTCTGTCAGTCCCCACTAAGTCCCTTTTTGCCCTTGGCCATGTTTGCCAACACTGCCATTGGATCGAGGCCCACAGGCTTGACCACTAAGTCCCATGGTCCTCTGGGACTTCCTCACCACGTGACCGTATCCTTGGCCACCACACCAAAGGACTGCTCCTTTTCCTTTCCACAGTCTGGGACTTGGGGACAACCCTTCGGAATACTGTGGCCTTACGCAAGCCACCTGGGTACTCTCCCTGCCTTCTGCCTTTGGGTGCTCTAGCCATGGGCTTAGAGCGAGGTTCCGTTGAGCCACGCCTGGTATCCAAGTAGGTAGTGCCACCCACACTTGAACTGGGAGCATCGGCCAGTCGATCTCCCGGGGGAACTAGAGCCGGCTCTTGAACACTTTACCAAGCTACCCCACTTGTCGGTCTGTGTTCACTCTAGTCTTGGACTTCCCAGTGGGAAGCTCATCACCCAACAATGGGTACAGCCTTCCTGGGCCAAACTGGCCTTTCCTGGCCAAACTGGCTCCACTACAGTCCTCCCCCTTGTTGTCTCGAAGTCCCAAGTGGGGGAAAGGAGGAGGAGCAATCCTCTAGCATAGTGACTACAGATACGGTCACATGGTGAGGAAGTCCCAGAGGACAATGGGACTTAGTGGCCGGGCCTGCGGGCCTTGATCTAGTGGCAGTGTTGGTGAACATGGCCATGGACGAAAAAGGAACTTGGCAGGAACTGACAAAGGGGTGTTGGGGAAGGCTATTCCCCATGTCTGTGGGCACCCTAAGGATGCTAAGGAGTGGATCTGGGATGACCACTCATGGACGGACGGCCCTGTCTTGGAGAGACGGGATTGTGATGCAAGTGGTATTGGACCACCAGTGCGGCAAAGGTGAATGGGCATAGCCTTAGCGTAACAGGCTGCTATGTCAGTGGTACCTTTGGGTGTTGGTCTTGGGACTGGACATGTGGAGCATTTGGACCAAGTGCAAGGGTTGAATGGCATAGATGCCATTCTCGGGACTAGCAAGTCCCAAGTCCTGAATTGGACTTAAGGAGGTTGTGAATGAGACTCCTCCAAGTGGTTAGAGGTGTGGTTAAGTGACTAAAGTAGAATGGAAAATTTAGTCGCTTACATGTAAGTGATTAAATTTTCCATTCTACTTTAGTCATTTAACCACACCTTTGATTATATAAAAAAGTCTCACTCACAACCTCCATAAATTTTATTCCGAACTTGGGGATTTATTAGCCTCGAGAATGGCATCTATACCATTCAACCTTTGCACTTGATCCAAGTGCTCCACATGTTTGATCTCATGACTGACACCCAAAAGTACCATTGGTATATCAGCCCGTTACACTGAGGCCATGCCCATCCACCTTTGTTATACTAGTGATCCAACACCACCTGCATCATAGTCCATTTTTGTAGCGCATGTGGTTTTTACCCTTTATCTTATAGTTATTTACCATAAGATAACCACGAAGCGGAACCTAACCCTCTATATGCCACATGTCACATGCCACGTGTCCAAAAGATAGTGGTGCGGAACCCAAGTTTCAGGGCCTTGGGCCATTAAACGATAGAACGGTGCCAAACTCCCAAGCATGAAGCTAAGGAGCAATGGCACTAGAGCATGGAACGACTCTCGAATGTACAGCCCAAGGAGCAAAGGGACAGGAGTGTAGAGCAACTTGGAATAGTCCTAGAGCATCCAACATCCCAATGCCAGGACCAGTATGCAAAACCGAACTAAACAGAGTATAGCGTTATTTCAGCATATTGGTGGCTTAATACAAGGATATGGGTACTCCACCAGCTAGCATGGCGTGGAATTTGGGCTTAGACCCAAGCCGGATGCAGAACAAGGACAAGCATGCAAGTGGGAGTGAAACTATGTCTCAGGTTGGTCTGCTATGCCCAACTTACCTGCTATCCCTACTATACATTTGGAATCATAATAGCCCCCCCCCCCCCTTGAGGAACACACACTTTAGGCTTTCACCCCAAACCTCCTTTAGTACCAGGAGTTAGTCTTTGGGACAAGCTTGAAATTTATTGAATATGGAATAACCCTAGATTGTGACTGTGGACATGGGACAAACACCATTGTGTTTAGGAAAATCTCTATATTCCGTAGATATGCCAAATGAGCAAATCTAGACACTTTTCATAAATAGCATTTAGGACCGAAATGAGAGTAACACAAAGGGCATGATAGTGAGGGTCTTTGGTAGACACGGTAAGCTATTATCTAGCAATATTGAGGGGACTAGTCTCAATATATAAGGGTTCTTGTCACTAGCCAATGCAAGACATAATGAAATGGGAACTCTTTACCTGGCTAAGTATGCTTAGCTAATAACACATAGAAATTCCGCCCTTATGCTTGGCCGGTCTAAGTACACTCGATATACCCAATTAACTCCACTAGCACAAGATGGACTAATAAAGGGTCCAGCAATACCAACCTCCTGTCATCGTGGCAGTATGAAAAGAGTGTCCATAAAGAAAGCTCTATTTCGTTAAAGTGGGAATTGTCATTATCCCACTTGTAAAATAAGGTTTCCAAACCTTTATATAGTATATAAATATAACAAAATTCAACTGCATTGAGGCACATGCCATTTTATTTAAAACAAGGAAATGTCTACTCAATCACTTCTCCTCCCCCTGCCACTGCTTCACCTCTTTCTTCTCCTTGTCATCGTCGTCCAATTTCTTTCCATCCTTTTAATATTGGCTCAGTTGCTCCGAGTCTAGGTGGAGCCCAAGTCCCCATTCAATCTTTACTTTCCCCTTATTAATAAAACAACTTCATAGACTTCCAATAACATGCTGTAACACTTCTAGTATAATGCAAATCCTCTCAAAAAATTGTCTTTTAATATTAATACAATGGCATGGAACCCCATGCCATAATAAGTTACATTTTTAAATAAATACATGCCATCTCAGACTATTATTTTTTGCCTCCAACGCCTATACAATAATCTTGGAATTTCATCACTCTCCACACTATCAGGATTTAAACCCAATAGTAATGCCATCTCTTCTCTAATACGTCCACGCTCATGTTCAGTGGTCGATGAACCCATCCGGTTGAGCAAATTATGGAGGATAGTGCTTGGCTAGACAATATACATGCCATAAATGATGACTGGTGTCTGTCCGATCAAATGGCTTCTGATATACCGTTCCATCTGCCATTTGGTTGATTTCTGCAGCCACCTCCTGGACTGGCCGGTTCTCTATCACCATCGCTCCAAGCCGTTTTGCAAAGTCCCCCAGAATATACGGTTTCTTCTCCCTAGTTTCCATACTGCAAGAGATGGGGTGCACGCGTGTTCGCTGCAGTTTTAATCGGCGAGTCATTGATGATGAGGATTTCATTTGACCTAGTAGTCCGGTTCATCACTACAGCCTCTGGCTTGACAAAGATGGGCTTGCTACCCCTCACATGGACCATAGTCAAGCAATCCTCCTGCGTTAGGAGAAAGTCAAATGGTAATCCTCTACGTAGAAGAGCATTAGCCACTGTCAGAAGGTTGTCGTCGTCTAGAGACCGCAAGAAACGCAAGGCGTTGAGCTTCAAATCATTGGGCTTCCGGCCATCCTCCACACCCATTGAGTTTAGCAACTCCCCATCATGGTACCTCCTCAGCACATCTACCCATTTGTCAAAAACAACTTTTGTCGCGAGTAGAATGTTATGGATGCTGAGTGTGTCATTGACCCCCAGTGTTTTCGAGAGAAGACTCGAGAATTCCTGCAATGGAAATGGCGTGAGGCCACATGCTATGCCACATGCAACAAGGCTTACCTGCCAAGTGCTAGTTGCTAGTGCACGTCCTTGTCCTGGTTTTTGTGGCTTCTTCAGTTGAACCCAGAGCTTCCGTGTTCGTGCCAATGTCTCGTACAAACCCGATTTGTAGCACGTTTCTTGCTTGACATTCTGCGCGTGGGAGATGTATATGATAGATTGGAGGGGCGAGTTGCCTTTTATCAGGCGGACAACTCTTGTCTTGAAGACTTTCTTCACCTCCTCGCCCACTATAATATCCACAACTATCTCTTGCATCGCCAAGCTAGAATGCTGCCCAGAGACGGCATAGAACCGGATGTTCTGATCGTCCAACACCTTCCTATTGATCAAGTCTGGAAACCTCGTCTCGCCCTTCATTGTTCGGTAGTAGGGGATCACGTCTGCGATGTCGGGTGTTACTGGACTTGCCAACATCTTCTGCTTCAGTTTCTCCACCCACTTATGAGATACTAGCCTGTTGTTGTATTTGCTTTGGATGTCGATGTGGCTCACGTCGATTGTATATACTTTGTTGGAATAGTAACAAGTACTATTATCTGCAACGATTTTTGTTGCCTCTTCTTGCTCTTTCTGCTCTTTGCGGCTCTTCTTTTTGGTGGGTGTAGTGTTCGAACCCGAGGCAATGGCATCACCGAGTAGCTTCTTTTTTGGAGCAGGAGAGTCGGACGTCGGCTTGAGCTTGACCACCCTTTTCTGCTTCGGGGTAGTTTCCAGATCGACCCCCTTCCCCTTCGCTTCGCGAACTAGAGTCACTCTCAACGGCTCAATATAGTTTTTGAACATCGCCGTAGGTGAGGTCCGTGGATTCCATGTGATCTTCATAGACCCGCAGCATCTTTGAAATTGTGGGCCTCCTGGACAACCTTTCCCTAGCTCCCTCTAGGAATTCCTCATAGCCGCTGCCCCCCTCCGGGAAGCCGCTAGGATGTGCAAGGTGGATCTTGAAGGCGGACGTTGTCTCTACCACAAGTGCCAGTCCATATTCTTGCATGGAACTGCATGGAGTGTCTGTCACTTGGATGAGGATCCCCATGCATTCTTTTCTCCCACCATCTGTGTTGTACAGCCTCAGATCCTTGCCTTCCATCCCGAAAGTCCAACTGGTGAGCTCCTCCCCCTTCTCTGCATCCACATTGACAGTGGCTGGAAGAAGAATGCAATTCCTCGCCTGTTCAGAAATGCACAACAATTAGAGCTGACAGATGAAAAGCTAGCAGCTGGAAATAACGTGAGGCCACATGCCATTCACCACTGCATCAGATGTCTTGAGGCTGCATCCTAAGATGGCGTGAGGCTACATGCCATCTGTAACCAGACTGCACTCGAGAGCCCAATTGGTGCATGCCAATGTTGCTACTGAATGGCATGTGGCCTCATGCCATTTTCTACTTGGCCTAAAAGACTTACCATTTGAAGCTGAATGGAGGCGTGACAATCGAGGCCGGACTCGCTGACGAATGTGCACTGTGTGTGCAGCGGATCGTAGTAGCAAGGCTACTCTGCCACTTACAGTTGGAGAGTGGTGCTGAAATCTCCCGGGACGCCAAGTGGGCTGCGTGTGGGTGGCGGAGTGGGCGGCGGAGTTGGCGGCGAAGTTACAAGATTGCAACTAGATTTTATAGAATGGTATACAATGTCTTTCTTGATGACCGCAAAGAAGCATCTCGATCAGACACCACATGAGACCACACGAGCCTTGGGCATTTGCCATAGATCCGACCGTTATTTTGCTCCAAGATTTTACAGTTTGGTGTGCATTGACCTTTCCATCGACACTGCAAAAGGACATCACAATCAGATGCGGGATCACAAAAAACTAACTTCACTAACTCTGGTTTCACCAAGATCTATGTAAGCGACTAAATTTTCCATTCTACTTTAGTCACTTAACCACACCTCCGACCACTTGGAGGAGTCTCATTCACAACCTCCATCAGTCCAATTCAGGACTTGGGACTTGCTAGTCCCAAGAATGGCATCCATGCCACTCCACACTTGCACCTGGTCCAAGTGCTCCACATGTCCGGTCCTGAGACCGACACCCAAAGGTACCACTGACATCTCGGCCCGTTACGCTAAGGCCATGCCCATTCACCTTTGCTGCACTAGTGGTTCAACACCACTTGCATCACCACCTCGTCTCTCCAAGACTGGGCCATGTGTCCACGAGTGGTCATCCTAGATCCACTCCTTAGCATCCTTAGGATGCCCACAGACCTGGGGAGTTGCCTTCCCCAAAGTCCCTTTGTCAGTTCCTACCAAGTCCCTTTCTGCCCCTGGCCGTGTTTGCCAACACTGGCACTGGATCGAGGCCCACAGGCCCGACCACTAAGTCCCACGGTCCTCTGGGACTTCCTCACCACATGACTGTGTCCTTGGTCACTACCCCAGAGGACTGCTCCTCTTCCTTTCCACAGTCTGGGCCTTTGGGACAACATTTCGGAACACCGTGGCCTTACGCGAGCCACCTAGGTACTCTCCCCACCTATCGCCTTTAGGTGCTCTAGCCATGGGCTTAGAGCGAGGTTCCATTGAGCCACGCTTGGTATCCAAGTAGGTAGTGCCACCCACACTTGGACTGGGAGCATCGGCCAGTCGATCTCCCGGGGGAACTAGAGCCGGCTCTTGAACACTTCACCAAGCTACCCCGCTTGTCGGTCTGTGTTCACTCTAGTCTTTGGACTTCCCAGTGGGCAGCTCATCACCCAACACTGGGTCTGGCCTTCCTGGGCCAAACTGGCCTTTCCTGGCCAAACTGGCTCCACTACAGTCCTCCCCCTACTATACTTTTGGGGCTCACCAAACCCCCCAGGGTCTGGGAGACGAACGCTTTGGGCTTTCACCCTCTCAGGCTCCGGACTCGGACTCGGACTCGGACTCGGACTCGGACTCGGACACGGACTCGGACTCGGACTCGGGCTCGGTCTCGGCCTCGGCCTCGGTCTCGGTCTCGGTCCCGATCTCGGTCTCGGTCTCGGTCTCGGTCCCGGTCTCGGTCCCGGTCTCGGTCTCGACTTCGGACTCCATCTCGGACTCCATCTCGGGTCCATCTCTGACTCCATCTCGGACTCCATTTCGGGTCCATCTCGGGTCCACCTCGGACTCCATCTCGGACTCCATCTCGGGTCCATCTCGGACTCCACTTCGGACTCCAACTCGGGTCCATCTCGGGTCCACCTCGGACTCCAACTCGGACTCCATCTCGGACTCCATCTCGGACTCCATCTCGGACTCCACTTCGGACTCCAACTCGGGTCCATCTCGGGTCCACCTCGGACTCCACTTCGGACTCCAACTCGGGTCCATCTCGGGTCCACCTCGGACTCCAACTCGGACTCCATCTCGGACTCCATCTCGGACTCCATCTCGGACTCCACTTCGGACTCCAACTCGGGTCCATCTCGGGTCCACCTCGGACTCCACTTCGGACTCCAACTCGGGTCCATCTCGGACACTCCCATGTGTCATGTGTTGGTCTTTTTGGGTCCCTTTTTGGAGCCTCGCCTTTTGCTCGCTTCGTGCTCGTTCCTCGAGCACTTCGTTGGGAGTTCCACTCCCGCTCTTGACTTTTCAAGTCGGAGCTTTTGGTCCAAACGTGTTACGCTCGTTTGGCTCTCGCTTCGGCCACTACCATGTGGCGCCCTTCCAGCTCCACTTTGGGGCCTAGGGATTTTGTGTCTCACAACTCCACCACCCATAGACGAAGTTCGATGTCCTCATCGAACGGTAAACCCTTTCATAAAGTAACACCCACATGTGTTACCATTTCCATCTTTGGCACCTAGCCAATCTTTGTCTATGGTTTGACATCAAAGGCTCACCATGCCTTGTCCATCCTTTAAGGAGCGTAGTCTCTCCAATTTAGAGACTGATTGGACCACATGTAATGGTTCATCCTTTTATTGGTTTAGTTCTCGCTAAACCTCTTAGAGACCCTTCTCTAAGTCAATCCCACTACTCCTTCTCGAGTAGTCTCAATTTCCATCGATATAACCTTTGCACTTTGGAACTTTGAATTTTGACTTCTTGGAGTCAATTTCTTAGGTGTCTCCGACACCTTGCCTTGCACCTTTTGTGCAACTCCACTTCCCATCCTAGGAAGTTCTCTACTCGAGGGCACCATCATCCTCTCTTCTATTTCGTGCCAAAGTTCCAGTTATCATACTTTGTGCTAGGGCTGTTCATGGCCCTATCATTTGGCTACCTTACCGCTCCCTCCCTTGGAGCTTCCACTTTCGCCAAATCGGAGCATTTCGGAATCCCTCCTTGGAAACACACTTCCTTTCCCGCAACTTGTTAGCGTCCAACACATTAGTGTTCTTCGCCTAACTTTGTCACTTGGATTCCTTCCAAGGGATTCCACGGCCCTATCTTGGCCACTCATCTTTTGCTCCTATCCGTTGATTGTTGCACCAAGCAACATCGAATCTCTACCTCCCTCCTTGAGGTATTGTTTCGGTTCCATAGCAAAGACTCTTCTTTGCCAAGTCCGGAGGACGTTCACCCCTAGTATGTCTCTTTAGCATCTTCTGCTATGGGCTCTATCCACGGCCCAACTTCGTGACCCTCTCATGGGTCTCTTTAGAGACTACTTTCCTTGGACACACTATGCCATCGCAATGACATAGCTCATTTCCCTAAGGTGCTTTTCCCACTTGGTCACTTTGACCAAGCCACACCATCATCAATAGTTCAAATCAACACTTTGAACTAGGAACCTTATTCCTTAACCCAAACAAGGACCTTGTCCTTATTTAGCCACAAGATCACCTAGTGATCTCACCTTGGCACCTTAACAAGTTTGCCAATAGGTACTAGGTCTTCCAGACCTTTAACTTGTTAACTACGACCCCGGGGGCATCCCCCACACTTGGCGGTGCGCCCAAGCCAGCCCTTCCGGCCAAGGGTTCATAGCAACTGAGATTAGGTGTCCCCATCTCACTCACCACGACCTTGGTGCCACTTGCACCAAAGCGTTCAAGTTAGATATGCCGAGCTTTCACACTAAGCAATCTAACCGTGCATCACGACTCCGAGGCATCCCTCGCTTGGCGGTGTGCCCAAACCAGTCTCCCCACTGAGAGTCCATGACCACCGAAATATGAGTGTCCTCATATTCCAAACCATCACCACGCCCTAGTGATTTGGGACTCGAACCCAAGCACTAGAGGGTCGGGACTCGAACCCAACCTCCGTATATGCATCTACGGACGGCATCACATTAGATGCCTGGCGTGACTCCCCACGCCGGTGCACCAACCTATTTTTAAAGCGCGCTACAGATCACAGCTTAGGAACCTAGTTCCTCCACACTGCCAAGTCCTCTCACTTGACATGTCTGTGATCATGCATGGACTCCTCCATGCTCGGCCCCATGGCCCACCCTTTTTGAAGTTATCACCTTCAACTAGGGTCTTTGTTCCCCCGACGTGCCAATCTCACTTGGCAAGTCCTCCGACCATTGTAACATGGTTCCTGCATAAGCGTGAAAGTCCTTGACCATCGACTTTCGTTCAAAGCCCTCTCTTTGAACACTCGGGAACTTCTTCCCTAACCTTGATAACCTTGCCTCATGGCAAGCTTCAAGACCACGCTTTTGCTGCGCCACTCTGATTTCGCGCATTCCATGAACCATTTACACTTGGCCTTTCTAGGTACTACGCTACCTAGAATCGTCTTTGGGAACCTTGAAGGAACTCTGTCCCTCAGCTTGCTAAGGCCTCCCTTTTTGCAAGCCTTCAAAATGCCACATAGTCTAACATGGACAATTCCATATTTTAGACTCTCCATGGCATCACGGTTGCTAGTGGCAACACCCTCGAGCCCCCACTTGATTCTCCACTCCCAGCTGGCATAACCAACCTTGGTTATGCCCTTCGATTCCTATGGTTTGGTTCTATCCCCTTACTACTTGCTTTTTGGCTTCACACCTTTCCTTTGGTCATTCTCCTCCAGACCAGGAGGATAGCTTTGCACTTTCTATCACGCTTTAGCAAGTATTCTTAGGGATGAACCTACCCAATAGCCTAGGGAGTGGTTCCTCAATCCGGGTATGCTCACCTTATAATCCCACACACTGGGATTACATTGTTGCTTATGGGCCTTTACATGCCCATCACTAGCCTTGCCAAAATTCCATTTTTGGCTTTGTCCAACTCGGGTAGACAGTCTCTCCTGTCTCCGCAACCTTGGACATTTGGATAGCATCTTCTATCCATCATTCGCTAGGGACTTAGTCCCTTGGGCTTTATCCATTGCCCTCGCGACATCAAACACCACCTTCTGGTGTTCTAGAGTGTCCGGGTGTCCCAATGATGGCTCTCTTGACAATGAGTATTTCCTTTTATGACATTGACTTACTATATCGCAACACAAGCAACTTATCCCCCGTAAGGGTATATCCAACTTCCTTATGCTATTAAGAAGTCTTGGGTAGCTACCTTCTACCCGTTTAACCAGTTATTTTGCACCTCTTGCTTAGTTGCCTCATAGTTGTCAAGTCCTACAACTCATTGCTTGGTGCTTTCACACCTCCATCATTATCTGGGTCACCACACTCCAACTGCATGCTCTGCAGCTTAGGCTATGCCATTCCCATTTCCATTGGGATTCCTTTGGCAAGGGGTTCTCATGAACCCACCATCATAGCCTCAAGGTATCACACCTTGGCACATTTGGTGTCTCCACACCATTGGCTCCACGAGCCTACCTCTATGACATTTCCTCTTCGTGTTTAAGTCTTTGCCAAGACCAACACCGCTCTTTCTCATGCCAACCATCCGTTAGCACTACACCATAGAGGTCACACACAACTTTGTGTCAAAGTTGTTTTCTTCTGGGAACACCTTTCCCATAACTTTAGCATGGCATATTTTGCCATCGATGAGATACCCTCCGTTCTCATCCTTGGATCCTATGATCCCCCCCCATCCTTTGTGGGGTACAACACACCTCAGTCCAAATGCTTCCATCAGTCCTTTTAGGACCATCCGTTGACTCTACTTGAGTCATCCTGCAGTTTTGGACTTGGTTAATCCACAGACCCGTAAGGTCCTACTTGTGAGGCACTAGCTCACTGGAATACACTTCTTGCATTCCTGTCCTACTCAAAAGGACTATTTTCACCAGTGTTACTCCGACACTTGATTTTGTTCTCTGGGGGCAACCTTTGCCCCTTAGGACTACTTGTCCATGTGATGAGAACACCAACTCATCCACTTAATACACCCCCAACTCCTGGGGTTGTTCCAGCATTTATTAGAGGTAGCCCCGGCTACCATTTCCAGGACTCGTGTCCTCATCCATACTTGACCTCTCACGGTCATCCATTCCGGTCTCACCTTCATGAGCACCAGCCTCAACCACGTGAGGATAAACTCGTGACTCCTTTATTGTTTTTGGAGTCTCTATCTTCCCCGTGATCCCAACTATAGTTGTTTACCCCAACTACATTAGCCCGTTTGCTGAGTCAAACGCTCATCTGGATCACTTCCTCAACTCAATGAGGAAAACCTTGCACTATTCCCAAGATCCCAAAGTCGTTCCATTATTGGCCCCTTTTCTATCCACCACCTTGTCTACAAGTTCACACATGAACTGTAATGGAGAGCCATGTCTTCCCGACTTGCTACTCCTCAAGGATAGGCCCACTTCTTGGACCTTCCGTTGCTAGCACCAGTGGTGATATACTTGAGCACCAATAAAAGTCGGACTAAGGAACAGCTCCGATACCAAATTGTAAGCGACTAAATTTTCCATTCTACTTTAGTCACTTAACCACACCTCCGACCACTTGGAGGAGTCTCATTCACAACCTCCATCAGTCCAATTCAGGACTTGGGACTTGCTAGTCCCAAGAATGGCATCCATGCCACTCCACACTTGCACCTGGTCCAAGTGCTCCACGTGTCCGGTCCTGAGACCGACACCCAAAGGTACCACTGACATCTCGGCCCGTTACGCTAAGGCCATGCCCATTCACCTTTGCTGCACTAGTGGTTCAACACCACTTGCATCACCACCTCGTCTCTCCAAGACTGGGCCATGTGTCCACGAGTGGTCATCCTAGATCCACTCCTTAGCATCCTTAGGATGCCCACAGACCTGGGGAGTTGCCTTCCCCAAAGTCCCTTTGTCAGTTCCTACCAAGTCCCTTTCTGCCCCTGGCCGTGTTTGCCAACACTGGCACTGGATCGAGGCCCACAGGCCCGACCACTAAGTCCCACGGTCCTCTGGGACTTCCTCACCACATGACTGTGTCCTTGGTCACTACCCCAGAGGACTGCTCCTCTTCCTTTCCACAGTCTGGGCCTTTGGGACAACATTTCGGAACACCGTGGCCTTACGCGAGCCACCTAGGTACTCTCCCCACCTATCGCCTTTAGGTGCTCTAGCCATGGGCTTAGAGCGAGGTTCCATTGAGCCACGCTTGGTATCCAAGTAGGTAGTGCCACCCACACTTGGACTGGGAGCATCGGCCAGTCGATCTCCCGGGGGAACTAGAGCCGGCTCTTGAACACTTCACCAAGCTACCCCGCTTGTCGGTCTGTGTTCACTCTAGTCTTTGGACTTCCCAGTGGGCAGCTCATCACCCAACACTGGGTCTGGCCTTCCTGGGCCAAACTGGCCTTTCCTGGCCAAACTGGCTCCACTACAGTCCTCCCCCTACTATACTTTTGGGGCTCACCAAACCCCCCAGGGTCTGGGAGACGAACGCTTTGGGCTTTCACCCTCTCAGGCTCCGGACTCGGACTCGGACTCGGACTCGGACTCGGACTCGGACTCGGACTCGGACTCGGACTCGGGCTCGGTCTCGGCCTCGGCCTCGGTCTCGGTCTCGGTCCCGATCTCGGTCTCGGTCTCGGTCTCGGTCCCGGTCTCGGTCTCGACTTCGGACTCCATCTCGGACTCCATCTCGGGTCCATCTCGGACTCCATCTCGGACTCCATTTCGGGTCCATCTCGGGTCCACCTCGGACTCCATCTCGGACTCCATCTCGGACTCCATCTCGGGTCCATCTCGGACTCCACTTCGGACTCCAACTCGGGTCCATCTCGGGTCCACCTCGGACTCCAACTCGGACTCCATCTCGGACTCCATCTCGGACTCCACTTCGGACTCCAACTCGGGTCCATCTCGGGTCCACCTCGGACTCCACTTCGGACTCCAACTCGGGTCCATCTCGGGTCCACCTCGGACTCCAACTCGGACTCCATCTCGAACTCCATCTCGGACTCCATCTCGGACTCCACTTCGGACTCCAACTCGGGTCCATCTCGGGTCCACCTCGGACTCCACTTGGGACTCCAACTCGGGTCCATCTCGGACACTCCCATGTGTCATGTGTTGGTCTTTTTGGGTCCCTTTTTGGAGCCTCGCCTTTTGCTCGCTTCGTGCTCGTTCCTCGAGCACTTCGTTGGGAGTTCCACTCCCGCTTTTGACTTTTCAAGTCGGAGCTTTTGGTCCAAACGTGTTACGCTCGTTTGGCTCTCGCTTCGGCCACTACCATGTGGCGCCCTTCCAGCTCCACTTTGGGGCCTAGGGATTTTGTGTCTCACAATCTACATAAGGAGTTATGAAATGAAAGGACCCTCTCTATTGAAATGTGTTTATGGTCCTAGGGGCATTGTGACATATCAAAGGATTTTGCATCAAGTTCTGTATTTGCATGTTTATCAAGCTACTAAATTGCTAAACCCTAAACCCTAAACATGTGGCAAATGCTGCGTGAAGAAAGATGTCCTTTCTGGGCAAATGCTGTAAGAGGCAGATGCTGAGCAGATGTATCTCAGGCTAGCGAAGGGGACAAACGAAAGCTAGCTATAAACATGACGGGATGCAAATAGATTACTAGGCTGGTCCTGCGAAAATCAAAAACCATAATTGAAAACATTGAAAATGCAAAAAGAAAGGTTTATAATATTTTTGAATTTTAAGCAACCAAAGGAATGTAAGTAGGGCATGTGTTTGTAAGTTTAAAAATGCCTCAACCACTTAAATTCCCAAGTGAATAAAGCTATTTCTATTTTTGGTACAGGTAAACTTTATAGCGTGTGGGCTCATGCAATTTTGAACCCAAAAATGATCCAAAAAATGCTCGACTAGCATTATTCTTTGAATGGCGTGTGGCCTTATATTGCCATAAATGGATGTACACACACAGCATAATTATTCCTTTACACGGCGAATAATCTTGGCGTGGATCGCTAACATGGCATGGCAAAGTTCGAATCACTGAAATGGCACAGCTGGATCGAGGCAAGGACATGATGTGACAAAGTTCAACCTCCGACAGCAAAGTCTAGAAGCTACTCAGTTTGAAATTTGTCAGAGGAATCATAAGATCTGGTTTGTCAGAGGATTTGATGTGACGTTCAAGCGTGTGTTATTTTTGAATTCTCGAACTCTTTCCTAGGTCTATCATTTTTGTGCGCCGTGTTCTTGGTTCCGCTGAGCGTAGTGAGTGCTGCTTGTGTAAGCGGCATTGTGAGCTATGGTTTATGCGTCTACGAGCGGTTGCGGCATTGCAAGCGCCATTGCGAGTGGCAGTTTATGCGAGTGGCAGTTTGTGCGAGCGGCACTACGAGTAGTTGCAGTGTTGCGAGCGGCACTGTCTTTAGTGTGACTACCACTTCCTCTTGATATTCGGCACTTGTGCTTCCTGGTATGTTCACCATGGAATGGCTTAGGACCACATTTAGAAATGGCATGAGGCCACATGCCATCTTGGGCCCTTGCAATTTCATGGCTAGCGTATTGTCATGTATGTTTTTACTTGCCTGCAGCTGTGTGTATATCAAGATGGCATGAGGCCTCATGCCATCTTGGGGCCTTGCAAGTTCATCACTAGCATATTGCCAATAGTTTCTTTACCTGCCTGTAGCTGTGTGTTTATCAAGATGGCATGAGGGCTCATGCCAATTTTGTGAATGCGAAATTTCACGTGGGTGTCAATAGCATGTTTGAATAATGGCATGTGGCCTCATGCTATTGAGGTTGTTTGGTATGTTATGATTTAGGCCATTCTCCAATCATTTTTTGTATGGTCTTAACTTCTTTTCTGCACTTTCAGAATGGCCTTTAGGGTTGGGGAAAAAGTTTACATTTTGAATGGTGGGAAGAGAGTTGCAAAAGAGACCCTTGTGTCTATGGATCGGAACTTTGTTATACACTGTCAAAGGCTTGGGGAAGGCAATGCTACTGTATCAGTAGAGACTGTCTTTGATGGGAATGTGGTCGCTATTGAACGAGGAGAGATGGTCGTCGGGGTAAATGTTGTTGTTGCCTTGAAAAATCTTCAGAAGAAAGCAGATGTTAGGGATAGCGCAAGTGCGACGCATGTTCCCTCCGTGGATCTTAAGAACCGTGCTACATGGATTCAGGCAAAGGTGTTTCTAAACAACCCCGAGGGGGAGGTGGTAGCTGAGGGCTTAGCCACAGTTGTTGATCCAAGAGATGCGGTTGCTAATCAAGAATTGGGCTGGGATGATATTGGAGTTGCGATTTTAGAGGTTGTTGACACAGAAGAAAATAGTCTGACTATTGGAAGCATTGTGCGGTGGAAATTGAGGCACTTAGTGTTTGAGAATGTGAAGGATTCACAATCAAACACCACTACAACTGATGACAGAACATCTCTTCATGGGAAAAGAAAGTACACCTTCCTAAAGCGCAGCCAAAGGGATCTGAACAACGAACCGAAAAGGCAGAAAATGGCAATTGAGGTTCAAATGGTCTCGACAGTTGCTTGTTGCAAGAGGAGGTGCTGTCAACATGCTAATTGGGATGCTATTGAAGAGGAGAGAGCAAGATACAAGACATTGTCCTGGAAGACAGCTCGCAATTTTGTGTATGAGGCATTACGGTCATCTGTTGATGCTTCAGAACATCAGGTGGGGGGCATGGTCTTCCAGAGGGGTTTGGTCTGCAGAATCAAAACTGAGTTCGAGGAACAAAGGGTTCAACAGGCAATCCATGGGAACAACGGTACGCACAAAACCAGGGGTCATGTTGTATATGGAGAGGCAATCTTCAAGAGGTTTGTCGAGACATGTAGCGAGCAGCAACCACATAAAACCCGCCTCTTGGAAGATGGAACTCGAGACACCCAACGAGTTCTCCCTTCCATGTATACCAAGGGGGCCATATTGGAAGATGTGAATCGGGAACTCTAGAGTAATGGCTACAGGAAGCTGAGCCAATCTAGATTTAGTAGATTGTGGAGCAATAGGTTCAGGGATGTGAGTATAGGAAAGTACTCCAGCTTCTCAAAGTGTGACGAGTGCACTGCTATCAAAATGGCTTTGTCGAAGAATTCTTGCATCGCTCAAGAGCGAGAGACGTTGGTTAGAAGGCGGCTCGACCACAACATCAAGCAGAGAAGCTGCAGGACTGCATATTATCATAACAGGATTCTCTCCATGGAGAGACCTGACTCTTACCTCTACATCATCCACGACAAATGGACTAGAAAAAGACGTGCTTACCTCGACTCAATCCTGCCCCCAAGGCAATCTCTTCATCCATGCAGCTGCCTATGTCTCTGTTTGGCATAATCGCTCATGGGCATGGTGCCCAGAACTATGGGAACTTCTTTGTACCTCTATGGGGTGGTGGGGGTGCAAACATGATGATTGCGTCCCTAGCAAAACACTTAAGGTTTCTGCAAAGTGCGCAGACTGAGCTGAACAGCCAACCCTTGCATAAGGCCCTTGTCGATCGAACCCCATACAGGGTTCAGCTGGAGGAGGAGCAAAGGCTTGCAGTATCGTGTGGGGCCCCATGCCATCCCAGTGAATATGTTGGCCGTCAGATTGTAGGGTTATCACGTGAGGCCTCATGCCATTCCGACGAGGCTGGTCGCCCGGTGAATGCACAGCCTCATCCAAATGAAGCAGAATCTCAAGGAAGTTCTTGTGGCCGATGTGGCCTTCCACCCCATCTTCTGCTCCAAATAGACAATGCTGGCAGTGAGAACAAAAACATGTACGTCTTCGCGTACTTGGCGATGCTTGTTGCCAAAGGCATATTTAAAATGGTTACACTTGGCTTTCTCATGGTTGGGCACACTCATGAAGACGTCGATGCCATGTTCAGTCACCTGGCAGAGTCCCTCCGGCGATCCAATGTCCTCACCCTCCCACAACTCTACGATGAATTCCAAAATTGCATCAAAGGCACTGTTGAAGCTGCACTTGTGACAGAGGTTCCAGACTTTAAGGGGTTTGTAAGAGGCTACATCAGGGACGAATCCGAAACACTGATTGGCCACTCCAAGCCTCTTCAGTTTCATTTCAGCATGCGTGACGGTGCTCCAGTGATGAGGTACAAGATGAAAGAATGGGACACAGTGTGGCTGCCAGTGGACAGCATTGAACTCTTCAAGAGAGATCCCATAACTGGGGAACCTATGATTCCTCAGGGTTCCCCACGGCCGATGCACCCGGATGGACTCAAAAACCAGGAAAGTATAGTGGCCGGGATTAGACAGCATATTGCCTTCTGGAAGAGGGGGTTGGTGTTTGGTGGAGAATCCTATTTTCAGAGGTGCAAGCCTTTGCTCGAATACTAGGAGAAGATTATATCTGCTATCCAAAATGGGCCGGTTGTATATGAAGAATTGGAAGAGTCCTTTTGGCCAGAACCCAGAGCACCAGATAGTAGCAGAACAATGTCCTCTAGAAATGCAGTGACAGATAACGATGTTGAGGATCACTATTGTGGGCCGAGGAACAAGAAGCTAGATTCAACATTCAATCCAGTACAGGTCTGCAAAGGAATGGTCGTGCTTATCAGACCTAGTAATAAAAAACAAATGATATGAGTGGGGCGCTGCATCACTGATATAGAGGAGGACGCGGAAACTAACTCCTTCAATGTAACTTCAGATTCGGCTTGTTCACCTTGACAATGAGATTTATTATACAACCAGATGGACTCAGTCTGGACACAAAGTCACCGCGCTAGTCACCATGCCCCAGATATGTCTAGCCCCTAGACAAAAAACATATAATTTCACGTCATTTTCAAATACTTGAAAATTTGTATCTAGTCCCATTTTACTGAATAAATCCCACTTTAACGAAATAGAGCTTAAGACTGGCCGATATATAACTTTTGATACCTAAAGTCATATTCAAGACACTCTCCTCCCCTTAGGGAAGATCAATGTCCTCATTGATGCATACTCTAGTCTAGAGCACTGCCAAGGAAATAACTCCAGAAAAAGTTCACAGTGATCACACTATGTGAGAAATGCACCAATTTAAATGAGTTAGGAAGCAACCTCTATGTCTAACGTGGATGCACTACCAGCTCAGACACCTTCCAACCATTGCCGATAAGGAAATGACTAATGGAGTTAGCCACCCTTACTGCTCTGGGTGTCACCCAGCTTACAAAAGCGTGATATGCCTTTGCCCACAGGGATATAGAGAGAGAAGCTAGAGGCCCCAACTCTCATGAGCAAAGAAACCAAACCCATCGGTAAAGTTTAAATAAACTACTGTAAATAGGCAGTTAGAGTTGTTTACACGGTTATGCTCTTTTAACGGAATAAGGAACATCGACAAAGAGGCGAGTGATGTGACCAGTTGGCAGTAGCTACCCCATGACTAAAGATTTCACCATGTATACAAAGTGCTGAAGCCAGTTTGCCTATACTATCCCAAACTCAAAGATCAATAGATGGATAATATCAAAGTCATAGACAATGATATTTTAGAGACTTAATTATTAGTGAATAAAGCTTAGTTTAGAACACGAAAGTATTCCAAGTAAGTTATCATCTGATAAACTAGTATTAGCATATAGGAACCACCAAGATCACTATAGTTGAAAAACATAAGATTCACTATCCAACAAAATTCAATAGCAAGTGTATCACCAAGAAAACTCAATGATAACATATAACTATCAAAGAAGTTAGATAGCATGCGAAACAACTTACAAAAGACAACTAAAAGAACACAAAGTATCATTGATTGGCAAGCATAATACTGGCAAATGTATCACCTAAAGCAAATAACATCCAATTGTATCGAATATTTCACTTAAAGGAAATAGCATCCAATCTATAGAAACCAATTGTAGCAACAATTAGCAAAACAGAATGAATGCTATAAGGCCAACAAACACTTGTGCATACTAACTAACACATTAGTCAATTTTAATAGATCCTGGTCAATAATACCAAGGAACCAAAGTTGCTCAAGCAAGCGTCAGCAACATCCTATCGATATTTCAAACCCAAAAGACTAATCTAGAGCAAACCACAAAGAATATATGGTAATGCGAAAAGCCAAAAGCCATAAAAGATAACAACTAACCATCACAAAAGATCATCAATCCTCCCATCAAAAAAGAGATGCATAATTATCATTAAAGAAAGAATCCACCATCTCGAAGAATGACATATCATTCTATATTAACAACAATCAAGAAAATCTCTTAATGAGAACAATCAACTATCCTAAGATAATAGTCAATTATTACCAATGATTGTTGGATGCAGAAGCCAACTTCAATATCAAAGTTAATGAGCCAAAATGCCTTCCCCAACAATTTCTAACAAATGGAACAATGAGCATAAAATTCAAGAAACCAAAAGTTTGAAGAAGTCCATAGCTAAGTCTTACTTAACAATAATCACGAGTCTTGCATGAATTAACTTCAATGCTAAAGAAGAAATCATGGTACAACCATTAATATCCTCCTTAACACATCCATAAACTAAACTTTATAATGCTAAAGCTAATGAAGAACATGTCTACATCAATCTAAAAGCCAAGCATATTGAAGCTATGTTCAACAAGTGATCACTAAATAATCCCCCATAAATCCATCTATAGCAAGACATAACCAACTTTACAACAAGCACAAAAAGAATCATCAATGATCAATATACCCCAACTCAAATCCAATAAGGATTTAAACATTCCAATATTGATTACTAACTCTTCATCTCCTAAAGCTAGCCTAGTCCATGATTGAATCACTTTTCAAGGAAAAGTTCAAAGCTCAACCTCTACTAAACAATCTTGTCTAAAACACAACTAACTTAACTTGCCACTTAGTTTATTTGAATGTCAATACAATTGCTAACTAGTAAATGCACAAATGCCAATAACATAAAGCTACAGCCCAAACATCAACACTATTTACATCGAGACTAATGAAACTCAATATCAATCCTATGGAGAGACATATCATCTCACTTGAATCTTGTCAATAATATTAATGACAAAGCATCACTTTAATGTCATCAACACCAAAACAAAGTAAGAAAAAAGCAAAAGTGAATCACCACTCAAAGTTCCCTAACAACCAAGCTAACCAAAGTCAAAGATACTTTATTTAGTATCTGAGACTAGTTCTTCAACAATACTCAGCTATAGATAACACATCATTAAAGAGTGATTCACCACATCTAAGACTCAGTATAATCTAGCACTATAGACTAAATGCAACCAAATGATATCGATAAAGGTATAGTTGATATGCCAACATAGAAAAACCATGTAAGTTTAACGACATAACCCTTTGCAACACCATTTGGTAAAGCAAGCCCATCACTGCTAAATCATCATCGAGCAAAGCAAATGTCAATAGTCCTTGACAAAATCTACGAGCAATCACTAGTTGCAAAACAACCAACAATCAATTTTCAACTTACCTTCATAAGACCGAAACACTAAACTCATATTATCAAGTTATATACTTGTCCAATATGAACATAATACCCCAAATACAAGATATTGGCTTATGGACAAGCATGAATAAAATGACAATTCAAATCCAACTCAACTGCAATAAGCTCACTATTGCGTTTAGCCAATAGCTCTGAGCATGCTTTGAAGAGGCTAGCTAGACATGATTAACACTCAATTGAAACTAAAGTGAAAACCATGAGATGGACTCATATTAGTACACAACTTCCTCATAGACATAGTTATAGTACGGGTACCAATATCTCAACCTCAAACAATTAAGTTGGACATCACTATCCTTAGCCAAGGCACAAGACTACCAAGACCAAGTCAAGATAAGTAAAAGCTCACTACTCTCATATAGTTTAATGAAATACAAGGTGTAACCTGCTACCAAGCATAACGCTTATAGGAGAAAGGCATAAGGGTCACCTTTTAGAAAAGTGCAACAACCATTTTTTTATTCCAACTTTAGACTCTATTCAACTCAATTGCATTAGCCTCAAAAAATTAACATCCCTTTCAGTTTGCATCATACAAACTATCTACCAAGGTGTGAGACACAAAATCCCTAAGCCCCAAAGTGGAGCTGGAAAGGGTGCCACATGGTAGTGGCCGAAGTGAAAGCCAAACGAGCGTAACACGTTTGGACTAAAAGCTCTGACTTGAAAGGTCGAGAGCAAGAGTGGAACTCCCAACAAAGTGCTCAAGGAGCGAGCACAAAGCGAGCAATAAGCAAGGCTCCAAAAAGGGACCCAAAAAGGACAAACACATGACACGTGGAAGTGTCCGAGATGGAGTCTGAGACAGACCCTAGTTGGAGTCCGAGATGGACCCGAAGTGGAGTCCGATATGGAGTCCGAAGTGGAGTCCGAGATGGAGTCCGATATGGAGCCCGAGATGGACCCGAAGTGGAGTCCGAGGTGGACAAAGACGGAGTCCGAGATGGACCCGAGATGGAGTCCGAGATGGACCCGAGATGGAGTCCAAGATGGAGTCCGAGGTGGACCGAGACAGAGTTTGAGATGGACCCGAGATGGAGTCCGAGATGGAGCCGAGATGGAGTCCGAGGTGGAGTCCGAGATGGACCGAGACGGAGTCCGAGATGGACCTGAGATGGAGTCCGAGATGGACCGAGACGGAGCCCGAGATGGAGTCCAAGATGGAGTCCGAGAAGGACCCGAGATGGAGTCCGAGGTCGAGACTGAGACCAGGACCAAGACCGAGACCGAGACCAAGACCGAGACCGGGACCCAGACCGGGACCGAGACCGAGACCGAGGCCAAGGCTAAGACCGAGCTTGAGCCCGAGCCCGAGTCCGAGTCTGAGTCCGAGTCCGAGTCCGAGTTCGAGTCTGAGAGGGTGAAAGCCCAAAGCGTTCGTCTCCCAGACCCTGGGGGGTTTGGTGAGCTCCAAAAGTATAGTAAGGGGGAGGACTGCAGTGGAGCCAGTTTGGAAAGGAAGGGCCAGTTTGGCCCAGGAAGGCCAGACCCAGTGTTGGGTGATGAACTGACCACTGGGAAGTCCAAGACTAGAGTGAATACGGACCGACAAGCGGGGTAGCTTGGTGAAGTGTTCAAGAGCCGGCTCTAGTTCCCTTGGGAGATCGACTAGCCGATGCTCCCAGTCCAAGTGTGGGTGGCACTACCTACTTGGATACCAGGTGTGGCTCAACGGAACCTCGCTCTAAGCCCATGGCTAGAGCACCTAAAGGTGAAAGGCGGGGAGAGTACCCAGGTGGCTCGCGTAAGGCCATGGTGTTCCGAAATGTTGTCCCAAAGGCCTAGACTGTGGAAAGGAAGAGGAGCAGTCCTCTGGGGTAGTGACCAAGGACACAGTCGTGTGGTGAGGAAGTCCCAGAGGACCATAGGACTTAGTGGTCGAGCCTGTGGGCCTCGATCCAGTGGCAGTGTTGGCAAACACGGCTAGGGGCAGAAAGGGACTTGGTAGGAATTGACAAGGGACTTTGGGGAAGGCAATTCCCCAGGTCTGTGGGCATCCTAAGGATGCTAAGGAGTGGATCTAGGATGACCACTCGTGGACAGATGGCCCAGTCTTGGAGAGACGGGATGGTGATGCAAGTGGTATTGGACCACTAGTGCAGCAAAGGTGAATGGGCATGGCCTTAGCGTAACGGGCCGAGATGTCAGTGGTACCTTTGGGTGTTGGTCTTGGGACTGGACACGTGGAGCACTTGGACCAGGTGCAAGTGTTGAGTGGCATGGATGCCATTCTTGGGGCTAGCAAGTCCCAAGTCTTGAATTGGACTGATGGAGGTTGTGAAATGAGACTCCTCCAAGTGGTCGGAGGTGTGGTTAAGTGACTAAAGTAGAATGAAAAATTTAGTCGTTTACAACTTGGTATCGGAACTGTTCCTTAGTCCAACTTTTATTGGTGCTCAAGTATATCACCATTGATATTGGCATCGAAAGGTCCTAGGAGTGGGCCTATCCTTGAGGAGTAGCACGTAGAGGACATGGCTCTCCACTCGAGTTCATGCATGAACTTGGGCACGATGTGGTGGATAGAAAAGGGGCCAGTAAGGGAACGACTTTGGGATCTTGGGAACAGTATGTGGTTTTCCTCAGAGAGTTGAGGATGTGATCTAGATGAGCGTTTGACTTAGCAAACTGGCTAATGTAGTTGTGGTAAACAACTATATTTGGGATCACGGGAAAGATAAAGACTCCAAAGCAATAAAGGAGTCACAAGTTTATCCTCATATAATTGAGGTTGGTGCTCATGAATGTGAGACCAGAAGTAATAACCGTGGGAGGTCAAATATGGAAGAGGATGCTAGTCCTTGAAATAGTAGCCAGGGCTACCTTTAATAAATGCTGGAACAACCCAAAGAGTTGGGGGGTGTACTTAGAGATGAGTTGGTATTCTCATCATATGGACAAGTAGTCCTAAGGGGCAAAAGTTGCCCCAGAGAACAAAATCAACTGTCGGAGTAACACTTGTGGAAATAGTCCTTGTGAGTGAGGACATGAATGCAAGAAGTGTATTCCAGTGAGCTAGTGCCTGACAAGCAGGACCTTACGGGTCTATGGATTAACCAAGTCCAAAACTGCTGGATGACTCAAGTAGAGTCAAGGAATGGTCCTAAAAGACTGATGGAAGCATTTGGACTGAGGTGTGTGGTACCCCACGAAGGATGGGGGGGATCATGGGATCCAAGGATGAGAACAGAGGGTATCTCATCGATGGCAAAATGTGCCATGCTAAAGTCGTGGGAAGGGTGTTCCCAAAAAGAAAACAACTTTGAAACAAAGTTGTGTGTGACCTCTACGGATGGTTGGCATGAGAAAGAGTGGTATTGGTCTTGGCAAAGACTTAGGCACAAAGAAGAAGTGTTATAGAGGTAGGCTCGTGGAGCCAATGGTGTGGAGACACCAAATGTGCCAAGGTGTAATACCTTGAGGCTATGTTGGTGGGTTCATGAGAACCCCTTGCCAAAGGAATCCCAATGGAAATGGGAATGGCATAGCCTAAGCTGCAGAGCATGCAGTTGGAGTGTTGTGACCTAGATAATGATGGAGGTGTGGAAGCACCAGCAATGAGTTGTAGGACTTGACAACTATGAGGCAACTAAGCAAGAGGTGCAAAATAATTGGTTAAATGGGTAGAAGGTAGCTACCCAAGCTTTCTTAATGGCATAAGGAAATTGGATATACCCTTACGGGGGATAAGTTGCTTATATTGCGATATAGTAAGTCAATATCATGAAAGGAAATACTCATTGTCAAGGAAGCCGTCATTTTGACACCTAAACACTCTAGAACACCAGGAGGTGGTGTTTGATGTCGTGAGGGCAATAGATAAGGCCCAAGGGACTAAGTCCCTAGCGAATGATGGATAGAAGGTGCTATCCAAATGTCCAAGGTGGCGGAGATAGGAGAAGACTGTCTACTCGAATTGGACAAAGCCAGAAATGGAATTTTGGCAAGGCTAGCGATGGGCATGTAAAGGCCCATAAGCAACAACGTAATCTCGGTGTGTGGGATTATAGGGTGAGCATACTTGGATTGAGGAACCACTCCCTAGGCTATCGGGTAGGTTCATCCCTAAGAATACTTGCTAAGGCTTGATAGAAAGTGCAAAGCTATCTTCCTGGTCTGAAGGAGAATGACCGAAGGAAAGGTGTGAAGCCAAAAGCAAGAAGTATGGGGGTAGAACCAAACCATAGGAATCGAAGGGCATAACCAAGGTTGGTTATGCCAGCTGGGAGTGGAGAATCAAGTGGGGGCTCGAAGGTGTTGCCGCTAGCAACCGTGATGCCATGGAGAGTCTAAAATATGGAATTGTCCATGTTAGACTATATGGTAATTGGAAAGCTTGCAAAAAGGGAGGCCTTACCAAGCTAAGGGACAGAGTTCCTTCAAGGTTCCCAAAGATGATTCTAGGTAGCTTAGTACCTAGAAAGGCCAAGTGTAAATGGTTCAAAGCACGCGCGAAATCAGAGTGGCGCAGCAGAAGCGTGGTCTTGAAGCTTGCCATGAGGCAAGGCTATCAAGGTTAGGGAAGTAGTTCCCGAGTGTTCAAAGAGAGGGCTTTGAACGAAAGTCGATGATCAAGGGCTTTCACGCTTGTGCAAGAACCATGTTACAGTGGTCAGAGGACTTGCCAAAGCGAGATTGGCAAGTCAGGGGAACAAATACCCTAGTTGAAGGTGATAACTTCAAAAAGGGTGGGCCATGGGGCCAAGCATGGAGGAGTCCATGCATGATCACAGACTTGTCAAATGAGAGGACTTGGCAATGTGGAGGAACTAGGTTCCTAAGCTGTGATCTATAGCGCACTTTGAGTATAAGTTGGTGCACCGGCGTAAGGAGTCACGCCAGGCATCCTGGGTGATGCCGTCCGTAGATGCATATACGGAGGTTGGGTTCGAGTCCCGACCCTCTAGTGCTTGGGTTTGAGTCCCAACTCACTAGGGCGTGGTGATGGTTTGGAATATGAGGACACTCATATTTCGGTGGTCATGGACTCTCAGTGTGGAGACTGGTTTGGGCACACCGCCAAGCGAGGGATGCCTCGGAGTCGTGATGCACGGTTAGATTGCTTAGAGTGAAAGCTCGGCATATCTAACTTGAAGACTTTGGTGCAAAAGGCACCAAGGACGTGGTGAATGAGATGGGGACACCCAGTCTCCGTTGCTATGGATCCTTGGCCAGAAGGGCTAGCTTGGGCGCACCGCCAAGTGTGGGGGATGCCCCCGAGGTCATAGTCAACAACTTAGTAAGGTCGGGAAGACCTAATTCCTATTGGTAGACCTATTAAAGGGTCAAGATGAGATCACTAGGTGATCTTATGGCTAAACAAGGACAAGGTCTTTGTTTGGGTTAAGGAATATGATTCCTAGTTCAAAGTGTTGATTTGAACTATTGATAAAGGTGTGGCTTGGTCAAGGTGACTAAGTGGGAAGGACACCTAAGGGAAATGAACTACTACAATATAATGGTATTATGAGTTCAAGAAAATAGTCTCTAGAGACAAGCCCATGGGTGGGTCACAAGGTTGGGCTAGGAAGAGAGCCTAGAACAGTTGGGGAGACTTATTAGGGGTGAACACCCTAGTTCGGGCAAAGCAGATCCTTTGCTATGGAACCAAAAGAATACATCCAAGAGGGAGGTAATGATCCTATGTTGCTTGGTGCAACAATCCAAGGATAGGAGCAAAAGACGAGTGCCCAAGCTGGGGCCGTGGAACCCATTGGAAAGAATCCAAGTGGCAAAGTTAGCCAAGGAACACTAAGGTGTTTGATGCTAACGGATTGCGGAAAAAGAAGTGGACTTCCAAGGATGGATTCCCAAGTGCTCCAATTTGGCAAAGGAAAGGCTCTAAGTGAGGGAGCAACTATCCTATGGGTGTGTTGGCATCACAACTATCCTATCCTGAGGACAGCCCTAGCACAAATAATGATAAATGGAACATAATGCCAATGGTGGCACAAAAATAGAAAAGAGGATGAGGGTGCCCTCAAGTAGAGAACTTCCTAGGAGGGGAAGTGGAGTTGCACAAAATGTGCAAGGCAAGGTGTCGGAGACACCTAGGAAATTGACTTCAAGAAGTCAAAAGTAAACGTTCCAAAGTGCAAAGGTAGATCAATGAAATCTGTGATTACTCAAGAATGAGTAGTGGAATTGAGTTAGAGAAGGTGTCTCTAACGGGTTTAGCAAGGACTGAACCAATAAAAAGGGACAACCCACCCCAAGTGGTCAAGTGAGTCTTTAAGTTGGAGAGACTATCCTCCTTAGAGGATGGGCAAGGCATGGTGAGCCTTTGGTGTCAAACCATTGACGAATATGGAGAAGGCATGGTGAGCCTTTAATGCCAAAACATTGACAAATATTGGCTAGGTGCCAAGGATGGAAATGGTAACACATGCGGGTGTTACTTTATAAAATGGTTTACCGTTCGATGAGGACATCGAACTTCGTCTATGGGTGGTGGAGTTGTGAGACACAAAATCCCTAAGCCCCAAAGTGGAGCTGGAAAGGGTGCCACATGGTAGTGGCCGAAGTGAAAGCCAAACGAGCGTAACACATTTGGACTAAAAGCTCTGACTTGAAAGGTCGAGAGCGGGAGTGGAACTCCCAACAAAGTGCTCAAGGAGCGAGCACAAAGTGAGCAATAAGCAAGGCTCCAAAAAGGGACCCAAAAAGAACCAACACATGACACGTGGAAGTGTCTGAGATGGAGTCCGAGACGGACCCTAGTTGGAGTCCGAGATGGACCCGAAGTGGAGTCCGATATGGAGCCCGAGATGGACCCGAAGTGGAGTCCGAGGTGGACAAAGACGGAGTCCGAGATGGACCCGAGATGGAGTCCGAGATGGACCCGAGATGGAGTCCAAGATGGAGTCCGAGGTGGACCGAGACGGAGTTTAGATGGACCCGAGATGGAGTCCGAGATGGAGTCCGAGATGGACCCGAGATGGAGTCCGAGGTGGAGTCCGAGATGGACCGAGACGGAGTCCGAGATGGACCTGAGATGGAGTCTGAGATGGACCGAGACGGAGCCCGAGATGGAGTCCAAGATGGAGTCCGAGAAGGACCCGAGATGGAGTCCGAGGTCGAGATCGAGACCCGGACCAAGACCGAGACCGAGACTGAGACCGAGACCGGGACCGAGACCGGGACCGAGACCGAGACCGAGGCCAAGGCTAAGACCGAGCCCGAGTCCGAGTCCAAGTCCGAGTCCGAGTCCGAGTCCGAGTCCGAGTCCGAGTTCGAGTCTGAGAGGGTGAAAGCCCAAAGCGTTCGTCTCCCAGACCCTGGGGGGTTTGGTGAGCTCCAAAAGTATAGTAAGGGGGAGGACTGCAGTGGAGCCAGTTTGGAAAGGAAAGGTCAGTTTGGCCCAGGAAGGCCAGACCCAGTGTTGGGTGATGAACTGACCACTGGGAAGTCCAAGACTAGAGTGAATACGGACCGACAAGCGGGGTAGCTTGGTGAAGTGTTCAAGAGCCGGCTCTAGTTCCCTTGGGAGATCGACTAGCCGATGCTCCCAGTCCAAGTGTGGGTGGCACTACCTACTTGGATACCAGGTGTGGCTCAACGGAACCTCGCTCTAAGCCCATGGCTAGAGCACCTAAAGGCGAAAGGCGGGGAGAGTACCCAGGTGGCTCGCGTAAGGCCACGGTGTTCCGAAATGTTGTCCCAAAGGCCTAGACTGTGGAAAGGAAGAGGAGCAGTCCTCTGGGGTAGTGACCAAGGACACAGTCGTGTGGTGAGGAAGTCCCAGAGGACCATGGGACTTAGTGGTCGGGCCTGTGGGCCTCGATCCAGTGGCAATGTTGGCAAACACGGCCAGGGGCAGAAAGGGACTTGGTAGGAACTGACAAGGGACTTTGGGGAAGGCGATTCCCCAGGTTTGTGGGCATCCTAAGGATGCTAAGGAGTGGATCTAGGATGACCACTCATGGACAGATGGCCCAGTCTTGGAGAGACGGGATGGTGATGCAAGTGGTATTGGACCACTAGTGCAGCAAAGGTGAATGGGCATGGCCTTAGCGTAACGGGCCGAGATGTCAGTGGTACCTTTGGGTGTCGGTCTTGGGACTGGACACGTGGAGCATTTGGACCAGGTGCAAGTGTTGAGTGGCATGGATGCCATTCTTGGGGCTAGCAAGTCCCAAGTCCTGAATTGGACTGATGGAGGTTGTGAATGAGACTCCTCGAAGTGGTCGGAGGTGTGGTTAAGTGACTAAAGTAGAATGGAAAATTTAGTCGTTTAGATAAGGTTTAAGTTAACCAAAGTCAATTTCAACCCCTTTACTAGTTTGTATTGACTTACAAAACCGGAAAGGTTTTTGGACAAATTGATCAATAGATCAGACATTGGAAAAGCTTAAGAAATTTTTTTGGAAATCTTCCATCCTAGAGAAAAAATGATTTTCAGTTTAGAAATGCAAACTTTCAAGAC
This sequence comes from Selaginella moellendorffii, assembly GCF_000143415.4. Classification (NCBI taxonomy): domain Eukaryota; kingdom Viridiplantae; phylum Streptophyta; class Lycopodiopsida; order Selaginellales; family Selaginellaceae; genus Selaginella; species Selaginella moellendorffii. Next base: position 502,990 of record NW_003314329.1, on the reverse strand, counting down.
TCAACCAACTTCCTCCTACCAACAACTTCACATATGTTCACCTCAACATAAATTCTCATGACTAACAGTATGTCTAAACATCAAACAACTTTGCCCATTTTTCTAACATCTAACACCGACATCCATAAAATACAAAATAAACATCCAGGGCTTGATCACGAAGACCATATCTTTGGATATCCACATTACACTAACATTCTTCTTCAATCACCTTCAAAATATAATGTGAAGCCAAAACATTAACAAGAAAAATAATATGAAAAATTAAGTTCTAAGGAAAATTCCTCATCACTCAACATAACAATGTTATCTCCACTAACACAAGTGCTAGCAAAGTTAATGCTTTAACTACACATCTTCTCCATTTAACAATCTACTCCAAATGCTAACGGATCAACTGATGAACTATAGCAAATGAATGCTACAACCCTTTCCAACACTTTATGGGCAAACCCTCAAGGAACAATGTACTAATTTAAGTTTAGCATAATGGTTCACCATTGAGAATCCAATGAAAGCTACTACAATATTACTACATGTAAATAAACTAGCTTCACCATCAACCACTTTGGGGTTGATTATCTTCTAACCAAGCAACTTCATAAACACATTACTTATTATCACATAGATATGATATAAAAATCACAATGACTTGATCATCAATTGAGCAACACTGTAAGCAACACTCAAGTCATTACTTCAAAGGTTTATGTGATTATCAAGTGCCAACTCGATTCAACAAAATGCAACATAAATGCCACACTCCACCAATAGAGATTTACAACACCTAATATCACTAACTTTTATTCACAATATGAACACGTTCATGCTACTCTCTTTCCGACAAAACTCAAAACTAATCCAACACCAAACTACTCAAGGAGAAATAGTAAGGTTCCCCGAAAAAAATTGAGCATTATAACCCAAGTTTTTAATAGCAAGCTTAGACAAAATGGTTTAGCGTTTCACCATTATCCATCCCATAACTCATTATTTGTATGACTATTATTTCCAACATGCATCAAGATAAAGTCTCTTGATTGCAAAATGTGAACACAAGCAATGAGTCACACTTCATTGAGAATCATCTCTCCAAAAAGAGAAAATGATTTACATGTTTGATCCTTCGTCCCTGACAACTCTCTTTTCGGTCTCAGCTTTGACTAAATGTTAAACTTGCGTTTGCACTACTTTTGGTCCAATCCAAAAAAAAGTTTATGAGAGAGCACAAGAATGACTATTTGAACCAATAGATTAATCCCTACAGTCTTGATTGATCCACTTATAACCATGCCTAGGAAAGATCCACTAGTGCCATGCTAAATAGCTATGGACTAGCCTATTTGCCACTCATAACAAACCCAAGGGAATTTTACTTTCACCCATGGTACATGGAACAACTCATGGAACCACTAATAAGTTAACATTAATCCTGCCAACTCAAAGTGTAAACTTGAGTTGCTAATGTGCCTCATTCACAAGCCCAAGCACAAACTTGTGCTAATGGAGCAACTCAATCCATTTTATGAGCCCAAGAGCAAGCTCACATAATATGGTATAAAAAGTAACCAAAATCCACACATAAGGAACAAATGTGAAGCCTTTACACCCAAATGTGTACCTACTCGGATCATTATTTTCATCTCTGCATATGCAATGCGACTAGTTGCCCAATTTCATTGGATAGTACTTGCCGAAATTCATCCTCTAATACCAAATGTAGCGCACGTGGTTTTTACCTTTTATCTTATGGTGATTTACCATAGGATAACCACGAAGCGGAATTTAACCCTCTATATGCCACATGTCACATACCATATACCATATGCTATGGTGATCACACTATGTGAGAAATGCACCAACCTAAATGAGTTAGAATGCAACCTTTGTGTCTAATATGGATGTGCTACCAACTTAAACACCTTTCAACCGTCTCCAACAAGGAAATGACTAATGGAGTTAGCCACCCTTGTTGCTTTAGGTGTCACCCAGGTTACAAAAGTGTGATATACCCCTGCCTGCAAGGATATAGAGAGAGAAGTCAGAGGCCTCAACCCTCATGAGCAAAGTAACCAAACCTATCAGTAAAGTTTAAATAAACTACTGTAAACAGACAGTTAGAGTTGTTTACACAGTTATGCCCTTTTAACAGAATAAAGAATATCGACAAAAAGGCGGGTGATGTGACTAGTTGACAATAGCTACCCCATGAGATTTCACCATACACATGAAGTGCCGAAGCCAGTCTACCTATACTAGCCCAAACTCAAAGATCAATAGATGGACAATATCAAAGTCATAGATAATGATATTTAAGAGACTTAATGATCAGTGAATAAAACTTAGTTTAGAACACAAAAGTATTCCAAGTATGTTATCATCTGATAAACTAGTATTAGCATATAGGAACCACCAAGATCACTATAGTTGGAAAACATAAGATTCACTATCTAACAAAGATTTAATAACAAGTGTATCATCTAGAAAACTCAATGATAACGTATAATTATCAAATATTGTAGATAGCATGCTAAACAACTTATAAAAGACAACTAAAAGAACACAAAATATTATTGACTGGCAAGCACAATACTTGCGAATGTATCACCCAAAGGAGATAACAAAATGAATGCGGTAAAACCAATAAACACTCATTTATGCCAACTATTACACTAACCAATCTAAATAAATCTTAGTTAATAATACCAAGGAACCAAAGTTGCTCAAGCAAGTGTCAGCAACATCCTACTGATATCTCAAACCCAAAAGACCAATCCAGAGTAAACCACAAAGAACATATGGTAATGCAAAAAGCCATAAGCCATCAACAACAATAATTAACCATTATGAAAGATCATCAATCCTCCCATCAAAAGAGAAATGTATAATTATCATTGAAGAAAGAATCCACCATCCCAAAGAACGGCAAATCATTCGAGATCAACAACAATCAAGCAAAACTTTTTTGACAAGAATAATCAACTATCCTAGATAATAGTCAATCATCACCAATGATTGCCAAACGCAAATACTAACTTCAATATCGAAGCTAATAAGCCAAAATGCCTCCCCAACAACTTCTAATAAATGGAACAATGAGCACAAAACTCAAGGAACCAAAAGTTCGAAGAAGTCCATAGTCAAGTCTTTCCTAGCAATGATCACAAGTCTCGCATGAACTAACTTCAATGCTAAAGAAGAAATCATGGTACAACCCACAATATCCTCCTCAACACATCCATAAACCAAGCTTCATAATATGGAAGCTAATGAAGAGCATGTTTACATCATGTGAGACACAAATCCCTAAGCCCCAAAGTGGAACCGAAAGGGTGCCACGTGGTAGTGGCCGAAGCAAAAACCAAATGAGCGTAACACGTTTGGACTAAAAGGCTCCGACTTGAAAGGTCGAGAGCGGAAGTGGAGCTCCTAACGGAATGCTCAAGAAACGAGCATGAAGTGAGCAATAAAAGAGTCTCTAGAAAAGGGACACAAAAGGACCCGAGATGGACCCGAGATGGAGTCCAAGATAGACCCGAGATAGAGTCCGAGAGGGAGACCGAGATGGACCGAGATGGAGTCTGAGATGGAGTCCGAGATGGAGTCTGAGATGGAGTCTGAGATGGACCCGAGATGGAGTCTGAGATGGACCCGAGATGGAGTCTGAGATGGAGTCCGATGTCGAGACCGAGACCGGGACCGAGACCGAGACCGGGACTGAGACCGAGACCGAGACCGGGACTGAGACCGGGATCGAGACCGAGACCGAGGCCAAGGCTGAGACCGAGCCCAAGCCTAAGTCCGAGTCCGAGTCCGAGTTCGAGTCTGAGAGGGTGAAAGCCCAAAGCGTTCGTCTCCCAAACCCTGGGGGGTTTGGTGAGCTCCAAAAGTATAGTAAGGGGGAGGACTGCAGTGGAGCTAGTTTGGCCAGGAAAGGCTAGTTTGGCCCAAGAAGGCCAGACCCAGTGTTGGGTGATGAACTGACCACTGGAAAGTAAGACTAGAGTGAATACGGACCGACAAGCGGGGTAGCTTGGTGAAATGTTCAAGAGCCGGCTCTAGTTCCCCCGGGAGATCGACTGGCCGATGCTCCTAGTTCAAGTGTGGGTGGCACTACCTACTTGGATACCTGGTGTGGCTCAACGGAACCTCACTCTAAGCCCATGGCTAGAGCACCTAAAGGTGGAAGGTGGGGAGAGTACCCATGGGGCTCGCGTAGGGCTAGGGTGTTCCGAAATGTTGTCCCAAAGTCCTAAATAGGGGAAAAGGAGGAGAAGCAGTCCGCTAGTGTAGTGACTATGGATACAGTCACATGGTGAGGAAGTCCCAGAGGACAATGGGACTTAATGGCCGGGCCTGCGGGCTTTGATCTAGTGGCAATGTTGGTGAATATGGCCATGGATGGAAAAGGGACTTGGCAGGAACTGACAAAGGGGATGTTGGGGAAGGCTATTCCCCAGGTCTGTGGGCATCCTAAGGATGATAAAGAGTGGATCTGGGATGAACACTTATGGACGGACGGCCCAATCTTGGAGAGACGGGATTGTGATGCAAGTGGTATTGGACCACCAATGTGGCAAAGGTGAATGGGCATGGCCTTAGCGTAACGGGCCAATATGTCAGTGGTACCTTTGGGGTGTCGGTCTTGGGACTGGACACGTGGCGCACTTGGACCAAGTGCAAGGGTTGAGTGGCATGGATGCCATTCTCGGGGGTTAACAAGCCCCAAGTCCCGAATATGACTTATAGAGGTTGTGAGTGAGACTCCTCCAAGTGGATGGAGGTGTGATTAAGTGGCTAAAGTAGAATGGAAAAATTAGTCGCTTATATATCTATCCAAAAGCATATTAAAGCTATGCTCAACAAGTGATTACCAAATAATCCTCCATAAATCCATCTATAGCAAGATGTAACTCACTTTACAACAAGCATAAGAAGAATCATTAATGATCAATATACCCTATCTTAAATCCAACAAAAATTCAACATTCCAATATTGATCACTAACTCTTCCTCTCATAAAGTTAGTATAGTCCATGACTAAATCACATTTCAAAGAAAAGTTAATGCTCAACCCTTACTAAATAATTGTTTTTAGAACACAAGTAACTTAACTTACCACTCAACTCGTTTGAATGTTAACATAGTTGTTAACTAGCAAATGCATGAATGCCAATAACACAAAGTTACAGCCAAATCATCAACACGATCTTCATCAAGACTAATGAAACTCAATATCAATCCTACAGAGAGACATCTCATTTCACTCGAATCTCAATATCAACAATGTTAATGACAAGGCATCACTTCAATGTCATTAACAGCAGAACAAAGCTAGAAGAAAGCAAAAGTGAATCACCACTCAAATTTCTCTAGCAACCAAGCTAGCCAAAGTCAAAGATACCTTAGTTAATATCTGAGACCAATCCTCCAACAATACTCAATTTTAGGTAATATATCACCAAGGAGTTAATCACCACGTCCAAGACTCAATGAAATCCAACACCACAGACTAAACGTAACTAAATGATATTGACAAAGGAATAGATATATCAATATGGAAAAACCATGTAAGTCTAACAACACAATCCTCCACAATACCATTCGGTAGAGCAAGCCCATCATTGCTCAATTATTATCGAACGAAGCAAATGTCAACAGTCTTTGACAAAGTCTATGAGCAATCACTAGTTGCAGAACAACCAACAATCACTCTTCAACTTGCTTTCACAAGACCCAAACACTAAACTCACATCATCAAGTTATATACTTGTCTAATATGAACGTAATACCCTAGATACGAGATATTGGCTCATGGACAAGTACAAACTAAATGACCACTCGAATCCAACTCAATTGCAATAAGCTCACTAATGTGTTTAGCCAATAACTTTGAGCATGCCTTGAAAAGGCTAGCTATGCATGATTAACACTTAATCAAAACTAAAGTGTAGACCATGAGATGGACTTATATTAGTACACAACCTCCTCATAGACAAAGCTATAGTACGGGTACCAACATCTCAACCTTAAACAACTAAATTGGACATCACCATTGTCAACTAAAGTGTAGAGCTACCAAGACCAAGTCAAGATTAGTGAGAGCTCACTACTCTCATAAAGTCTAACAAAATGCAAAGTGCAACCTGCCATTAAACATAATATTATAAGAGAAAGGCACAAGGGTCACCCTTCTTAGAAAAGTGCAACAGCCACCTTTCTACATCAACTCTAGACTTTATTTAACTCAATTGCCTTAACCCCAAAAGTCAACATCCCTTTTAGATTGCATTATTCTATGGTTTAAGCTAACCAAAGTCAACTCCAACCCCTTCACTAGTTTGTATTGGATTATGAACGGAATGGTTTTTGAGCAAAATGAATAATAGATCAATCATTGGGAAAAGTATAAGAAAATTTGTGGAAATTTTCCATCCTAGAGAAAAAATGATTCTCAGTCTAGAAATGCAAATTTTCAAGACTCAACCAACTTCCTCCTATTAACAACTTCACATAGGTTCACCTCAACACAAATCCTCATGACCTAATAATATGTCTAAGCATCGAACGTCTTTGCCCATTTTCCAATATCCAATATTGATATCCATAAAATGCAAAATGAACATCCAAGACTTGATTACGAAAACAATATCTTCGGATATCCACATTGCACTAACACTCTTCTTCAATCACCTTTAAAATCCAATGTAAAGCTAAAACACTAACAAGAAAAATAACATAGAAAATGAAGGTCTAAAGAGAATTCTTCATCACTCAAAATAACAATGCCACTTCCACTAACACAAGTGCTAGTGATGTCAATGCCTCAACTACACACCTTCTCCATCCAACAATTTACTCCAAGTGCTAACAGATCAACCGACAAGCCACAGTAAATGAATGTTATAACCCTTTCTAACAACTTATGGGCAAACCCTCAAGGAAACCACATACCAACTCAAGCTTAGTATAATGAATCACCATCAAGAATCCAGTCAAAGCTACTATAATACTGTTTAGAACATCTCACATCCATCTTATGAGCCCAAGAGCAAGCTCACATAATACGGTACAAATAGGTAATTAAAATCTATACCCAAGAAGCGAATGCAAAATCTTAGCACCTAAACATGTGCCCACTCAGATCATTGTTTTCATCTCTGCGTATGCAATGAGACTAGTTGCCCAATCTCATTGGATAGTACTCACCGAGACTCATCCTCTGATACTAAATGAAGCATATGTGGTTTTTTCCCTTTATCCTATGGTGACTTACCATAGGATAACCATGAAGTGGAACCTAAACCCTTTATGTGCCATGTGTTACATGCCTATATCCAAAAGACAATAGTGCAGAACTCGAGTTTTAGGGTCTTGGGCCACTGAATGAAGGAACGGTGCCAAACTCCCAAGCATAGAGCCAAGGAACAATGGCACACGGAACGACTTCTAAGCGTACAACCAAAGGAGCGAAGGGACAGGAGCATAGAATGACTTAGAACAGTCTTAGAGTATCTAGCATCCCAATGCCAAAATCAGCATGCAAAATGGAGCCAAACAGAGTCTGGCGCTATTTCAGCATACTGGTGGCTTAATGCAAGGACATGGGTACTCCACCAGCTAGCATGAGCTTAGACCCAAGCCGAACGTAGAACAAAGATAGGTACGTAAGCGGGAGCTAGACTATGCCTCAGGTTGGTCAGCTATACCCGACCTACCCACTATCCCTACTATACATTTGGAACCCCCCACAGGCCCCCCCTTAAGGAATGCATGCTTTGGGCTTTCACCCCAAACCTCCCTTAGTACCAGGAGTTGGTCTCTAGGACTAACTCAAAACTTACTAAATATGGAATGGCGCTAGATTGTGAATTTGGACATGGGATGAACACCATTGTGTTCAAGAAAATCTCTACATTCCATAGATATGCCAAATTAGCAAATTTAGACACTTTCCATAAATAGCAATTGGGATCAAACAGAACTAACACAAGGTGCATGATAGCGAGGGTGTTTGGCAAACACGATAAACTATCATCTAGCAAATATTGAGGGACCAATTTCAATATCACAAGGGTTCCCAACACTAGTAAGTGTAAGTTAACAAATGAGTTTCTCTAACTAGGTCAAGTATACTTAACTAATAACACTTAGGAATTCCATCCTTTGCTCATCTAGTCAAATGCACATGCAAAGACTAGTTTCTCAACTAGCTTAGGCAGAGATTGATAAAGGATCTAGCAATACTAACCTCTTATCGTCATGGCAGTAAGGAAAGAATATCCAAAAGGACTAGCTGACAGGTGAAGTCACATTCGCGATAGAGTGTACTTAAACTAAATAAATATAAGAATGGAATTCCTACGTGCTATTAGCTAAGAATATTTACCCTGGTAAAGAGTTCTTGTGTCATTGTATCTTGTATTGGTTAGTGACAAGAACCCTTACATGTTGAGTTTAATCCCTCAATATCACTGCATGATAGTTTACAATGTTTACTAAGACATCCTTACTATCATGCCCCCTATGTTGGTCCCATTCCAGATCTATATGCTCTTTATGGTAAGTGTCTCGATTTGCTTAAAGACATATCTATATAATGTAGAGAGTGTTCTATATAGTGTTATTCCTATGTCTCGATTTGCGATCTAACAGCATTCCATATTTAATAAGTTTCAAGCTTATCCCAGAGACTAACTCTTAGTATTAAAGGTGAAAGCCCAAAGTGTGCGTTCCTCAAGGGAGGGGGGGATTTATAGGAGAATCAAAATATGGAACTTATCAAAATATATAGTAGGGACAATGGTTGGATTCCATGGCCGACCACTTGAGATGCTTCTACTAGGTTGTGTCACTTCTTGTTTTATGTTTGGCTTGGGTCTAAGCCAAAGCTCTATGCTACTCTAGTTGGTGGGGTACCCTCTTCCTCACCTTAAGCCATTAATATACCAAAATTATATCAGATACTGTCTAATATTGTTTTGCATATAAGGGCTGGATATAGGGATCTTGTGCTTATAGGGGATATTGAGTGTATACTAGACCCTCATTTTGTAGTGCAATGAGCATGGAGTTTTGCCCCAAATTTAGATGTACTATATTTGGTATCAAAGTAATTCCTATCTAACTTTTGTCAGAACTTTTGATTCAAGTTGCATATACAAAGGCTTTTCTAGTAGATCTGAAGAGATCTGTGTAGAATTAGTTAAATAACACTATTTGATAAGAACATTATATGTATATTCAATTATTGATAGAAGCATGCATGCAGCTAGAGAGATAGTGAAAAGTAACTGTGCTGATGAGGCTAAAACCTCTAGACAACTGAATCGAGAGGAAGAAACTCCTACTGGAGATGTTATGAAAGAGGTTGAGACTAAGTCAAAAGATGCCCAAGATATTAAGATTGAGAATTTACAAAAGAAAATTCATAAATTAAAAAAAAAGAACAAGAAGAGGAAAAACGAAGTTGAGGCAACTAAACTAGCTAAACCTAAGAAATAAAACTCCTTTTCAAGTTCTGAGGATGATGAAGTTTTGCAACCACCCTTGGTTGCACGAGTTTCAAAATTCAAGCCCTCAAAACCACTCAATTTCATAGGCATGTAGGGCTACCAGATTTTGGAAGAATGGGTCTACAATATGGAAAATTATTTCATAGCAACAAATATAAATGATTGCACAAAGGTTACGTGCATGTAGTTCTTTCTCACTGATGACAAGAGAGGAAAGAGAACTCTAAATTTTAGTTCTCTATGGCAAGACTCCAGATGATCTCCTCTATAATCCATATCTCATACTCCACTAGGTGCTCTTTATGATCCATTGGTGCTTTTCGCATAATCACTGGGTATTGTCCACCCGTAAAAATCTTTGCTATATATTTCGTCAGAAGGATTTTGCAAAGTGGCGATGTGATTGAGAGTAAATCTTTTGGTGGAGTTAATGAAGATCCTATTGATTTTTCAACCTCTCTTCACACCATCATGAGATCATCATATCTGAAGCTAGTGGCTAGTAGCACACTATCTATATATGCTTTGTGCCTTGAGAGAAAGAGAGAAGAGAGGGATTTCCACTAACTCTTAATTTTTATATTTTTCAAGGAAGTAAGACTCAAAGAAAGAATATTGCAAAATTAGAAGAAAACTTAAGCTAAAATCACTCCATACTCTATAACTCTAATACCTTGTGTCATGAAGATAATATTTTAGGTTTTGTTATTGATATCATAAAATATTAGTGTGTTAAAGGTGGCAGATTTAGATGACCATTGTTGGATGTATAGGTTACACATGAAAATATTTGTAAATTGTGGCAGAAATCTTTGTAAGGTTAGAAGGTATGCTTAAATATAGAAGTTATATAACAAATTATTTTATAGAGATGGTGGAAGATAAAGTTTGTGATAGTATAAGGTGGATGGGTAATAAGACGAATATAAAATATAAAAAGGAGAGAGTAGTCATAAAAGGATTTGGTTTGACTTTCTTTGACTTTGACTTCAAATATTAAATTATAGATGGTAAAATAGTAAAGTGGTAAAGATAGAGGTATAGAGGGATGGTTATATATATATATCTTATATATACATACATCTCAATTTTGAGTAGCAACCTTTTAATTCATCTATGGTTGCCAGTAGCAACACCTTCAAGCACCCACTTGATTCTCCACTCCTAACATTCATCACCACCCTTGGTTATGCCCTTTGATTTTTATAGTTTAGTTCTATCTCTTTAATACTTACTCTTGGCTTTATATATTCCCTTTGATTATTCTCCCCTAAAAGGGTACTTTTGTACTTTTTACCATGTCTTAGCAAGTATTTTTAAGGATGAACTTACTTGATAACTTAGGGGGTGGTTCTTCAATCTAGATATACTCACCTTGTAATCTCACACACCAGAATTAATACTACTACTCATAGGCTTTTGTATACTTGTCATTAGTCATGCCAAAATTCTTTTGGCTTTATTCACTTATGATAAATAAATCTACCTAGTCTCTAGTTTTTATCCCTTTGGCCAATGAATAGCACCTTTTATCAATTATTCTCTAGGGACTTAGTCCTTTAGGCCTTGTCTAATGCCCCCATAATATTAAACACCACTTCCTAGGTGTTTTAAAGTGCTTAAGTGTAGCGCACGTGGTTTTGACCCTTTATCCTATGGTGATTTACCATAGGATAACACTACGAAGCGGAACCTAAACCTTCTTTGTGCCACATGTCCATACCACGTGTCACATGCCACGTGTCCATAGGAACCCGAGGTTCAGGGCCTTGGGCCACTAAACGAAGGAACAGTGCCAAACTCCCAAGCATGAAGCCAAGGAGTGACGGAACCGAACCACGGAGCAATTCCCGAGCAAACAGCCCAAGGAGCGAAGGGACAGGAGCCCGAAGCGACTTGGAACAGTCTTGAAGCAACCAGCATCCCAATGCCAGGACTAGCACGCAAAACGGAGCTAAACAAAATCTGACGCTATTTCGGCATACCGGTGGCCTAATGTGAGGATACGGGTACTCCACCAATTAGCATGGAATGGAACTTGAGCTTAGACCCAAGCCGGACGCAGAACAAGGACAAGCACGCAAGCGGGAGCTAGACTATGCCTCAGGTTGGTCGGCCAT
>NW_003314329.1:409395-491255 GCF_000143415.4 Selaginella moellendorffii | reverse complement strand
ATCTCTACATTCCGTAGATATGCCAAATGAGCAAATCTGGACACTTTCCATAAATAGCATTTGGGACCGAAATGAGACCAACACAAAGGGCATGATAGCGAGGATGTTTGGCAAACACGGTAAGCTATCATGTAGCGATATTGAGGGACCAATCTCAATACGTGAGGGTTCTTGTCAAGCCAGTGCAAGACAGAACAAAAGAGAACTAACAAGCCGGGCCGAGTATGCTCAGCTAAATAGACACTTAGGAATTCCTTCCTAATGCTCATCCGGCCAAGTACAGATGCAAAGTCCAGTTTACTAACACTTGAACAAGAGGGACTAATAAAGGGTCCAGCAATACCGACCTCCTGCCATTGTGGCAGTAAGGTAAGAGTGTCCGTAAGGACTGGCTGACAAGTATCTTTCGATACCCGAAGTCACATTCGCGACACTCTCCCCCCCTTGGGAAGATCGACATCCTCGTCGATGCATACTCAAGTCTAGAATACTGCCAAGGAAACAACTCCAGAAAAAGTTCACGGTACTCACACTATGTGAGAAATGCACCAACTTAAATGAGTGAAGGGGCAACCTCTTTGTCTAACGCGGATGCGCTACCAACTCAGACACCTTCCGGCCATCACCGACAAGGAAATGACTAACGGAGTCAGCCACCCTTGCTGCTCTGGGTGTCACCCAGCTACAAAAGTGTGATACGCCCCTGCCCGCAAGGACATAGAGAGAGGAGCCAGAGGCCCCAACCCTCCTGAGCAAAGAAACCAAACCCATCGGTAAGGTTTAGATAGACTACTGTAAACAGGCTATTAGAGTTGTTTATACGGTCACGCCCTTTCAACGAAATAAGGAACATCGACAGAGAGGCGGGTTATGTGACTAGTCGATAGTAGCTACCCCATGACTAGAGATTTCAATATGCACACGAAGTGCCGAAACCAGTCTGCCTATACTGGCCCAAACTCAAAGATGAATACATGGACAATATCAAAGTCGTAGACAATGATATCTTAGGGTTTTAATTATCAGAGACTATATCTTAGATTAGAACACAAAAGTATTCCAAGTTATCATCCGATAAACCAGTATTATAGTACAGGAACCACCAAGATCAGCATAATTGGTAAATACAGGATTAACCATCCAACAAAAGTCAATAGCTAGTTGATCATCAAAGAAACTTAATGATGAAACTTAACTACCGAAAATGGCAGATAGTATGCCAACCACTCACAAAACACAACTCAAAGAACATAAAGTATCATTGACTAACAAGCACAATGCTCGCGAATGTATCACCCGAAGGAAATAACATCCTAATCTATAAGAACGAACTCGAGTAATAATCAACAGAACAAAATGAATGTTGCAAAGCAAACAAACACTTGTTCATATCAACTATTGCACTAGCAAATCTGAATAGATCTCAATCAACAATACCAAGGAACCAGAGTTGCTCAAGCAAGTGTTAGCAACATCCTACTAATGTCTCAAACCCAAGAAACCAATCTAGAGCAAACCACAAAGAACATGTGGTATTGCGAAAAGCCATAAGCCATCAAAGAGAACAACTAACCATCATGAAAGATCATCAATCTTCCCATCAATAAAGAGATGCATAATCGTCATTGAAGAAAGAATCCACCATCCCGAAGAATGGCAAATCATTCTAGATCAACGATAATCAAGCAAAACCTTCGACAAGGATAATCAACTTTCCTAGATGATAGTCAATCATCACCAATGATTGCTAGATGCAAAAGCCAACTTCAACATCGAAGCTAATGAGCCAAAATGCCTTCCCCAACAACTTCAAACAAATGGAACAATGAGCATAAAAACTCAAGGAACCGAAAGTTCAAAGAAGTCTATAGCCAAGTCTTGTCTAACAATGATCACGAGTCTTATAAAAGCTAACTTCAATGCGAAAGAAGAAATCATAGTGCAACCTATAATATCTTCCTCAACACATCCATAAGCCAAACTTCATAATGCCAAAGCTAATGAAGAGCATTTCTGCATCAATCCAAAAGCTAAGCAATGCCCAACAAGTGATCACTAAACGATCCTCCATAAATCCATCTTATAGCAAGACGTAATTCACTTCATAACAAGCACAAGAAGAATCATCAATGATCGATATAGTCCAACTCAAATCCAATAGGGACTCAAATTGTTTAATATCGAACACTAATTCTTCCTCTCGTGAAGTTAACATAGTTCATGACTAAATCATTTTTCAAGGAAAAGCTAAAGCTCAACCCCTACTAAACAATCTCATCTAGAACACAACTAACTCAAACTTGCCACTTAGTTCATTTGAACATCAATACAGTTGCTAACTAGCAAATGCATGAATGCCAACAACATAGAGTTACAACTAAATCATCAACACTATCTTCATCAAGCCTAATGAAACTCAATATCAATCCTAAAGAGAGACATCTCATTTCACCTAAATCCCAATACTAACGATGTCAACAATAGGGCATCACTTCAATGTCATCAACACCATAACAAAGCTAGAAGAAAGCAAGAGTGAATCACCACTCAAAGCTTTCTAGCAACCAAGCTAACCAAAGTCGAAGACACCTTAGTTAGTATCCGAGACCAATCCTCCAACAATACTCAGTTACAGATAACACATCATCAAGGAGTGATTCACCACATCCATGACTCAATGAAATCTAACACTACGGACTAAATGTAACCAAATGATATCAACAGAGGTAAAGTCGACATGCCAACATGAAAAACTCATGTAAGTTTAACAACACGATCCTCCACAACACCACCAGGTAAAACAAACCCATCACTGCTAAATCATCACCGAGCAAAGCAAGTGTCAACAATCCTTGACAAAGTCTACAAGTAATCACTAGTCACAAAGCAACTAACAATCACTCCTCAACTTGCCTTCACAAGACCCAAACACCAACTTTTGTCATCAAGTTATATACTTTGTCCAACATAAATGTGATACCCCAGGCATGAGATAAAGGTTCATGGACAAGCACGAACTAAATGACTACTCGAATCCAACTTAACCGCAATAAGCTCACTAATGCATTTAGCCAATAGCTCTGAGCATGCCTTGAAGAGGCTAGCTATGCGTAATCAACACTTAGTCGAAACTAAAGTGAAGACCACGAAATGGACTCATATCGGTACACAACCCCCTTATAAACAAAGCTATAATACGGGTACCAACATTTCAACTTGCAAACAACTAAGTTGGACATCACCATCCTTAGCCAAGGCGCAGGGCCACCAAGACCAAGTCAAGATCAGTGAGAGCTTACTACTCTCATAGAGTCTTAACAAAATGCAAGGTGCAACCTGCCACCGAGCATAATGCTACAAAAGAAAGGCACAAGGGTCACCCTTCTTAGAAAAGTGCAACAACCACTTTTCTACACCCAATTGCCTTAGCCCCAAAAGTCAGCATCCCTTTCAGGCCGCATCATATAAACTATTTACTAAGGTTCAAGCCAACCAAAGTCAACTCCAACCTCTTCACTAGTTTATACTGGCTTACAAAAACGGAATGGTTTTCAAGCAAAGTGACCAACAGATTAGCCATTGGAAAAGTCTAAGAAAATTTGTGGAAAATTTTCCATCCTCGAGAAAGAATGACTCTCAGTCCAGGAATGCAAACTTTTAAGACTCAACTAACTTCCTCCTACTAACAACTTCACATAGGTTCACCTCAACACAAATTCTCATGACCCATAATATGCTTAAGCATTGAACATCTTTGCCCATCTAACCGATATCCAACACAGACATTCGCAAAGTGCAAAATGAACATCCAAGGCTTGATCATGAAGACCACATCTTCGGATATCCACATTGCACTAACACTCTTCTTCAATCACCTTCAAGATCCAATGTGAAGCCAAAACACTAACAAGAAAAATGACATGAAAAATCAAGGTCTAAGGAAAATTCCTCATCACTCGAAATAACAATGCCACTTCCACTAACACCACTGGCTAGCAAGTCAATGCCTCAACTACATACCTTCTCCATCCAACAATTTACTCCAAGTGCTAACGGATCAACTGACAAGTCATAGCAAGTGAATGCTATAACCCTTTTCCAACACCAATGGGCAAACTCAAGGAAACAAGGTACCAACTTAAGCTTAGCACAATGGATCACCATCGAGAATCCAGTCAAAGCTACTACAATGCTACTTTGTGCAAGTAGACTAGCTTCTCTATCAACCACTTTGGGGTTGATCATCATTTACCCAAGCAACTTCGTAAACACATTGCTCATTATCACATGGATATGATATAAATCACAATGACTTGATCATTAATCAAGCAACACTATGAGCAATGCCCATGTCACTACTACAAAGGTTTATGTGAATATCAAGTGCCAACTCGATTCAACAAAATGCAACATAAATGCCACACACCATCAAATAGAGATTTACAACACCTAACATCACTAACTTTTGTTCACAACACGGACAAGCTCATGCCACTCTCTTTCCGACCAAACTCAACACTAATCCAACACCAAGCTACTCAAGGAGCAATAACAAAGTTCCCTAGAAAAGAATTGAGCATTGCAACCCAAGTCTTCCAATAGCAAGCCTAGACAAAATGGTATAGCACTTCACCGCTATCCATCCCACAACTTACCATTGTAAGACCACCATCTCCAACATGCATCAAGATAGAGACTCTTGATTGCATGATGTGAACACAAGCAATGAGTTAACACTTCGTTGCAAATCATCTCTCCAAGAAGAGAAAATGATTTACGTATTTGATCCTCCGTCCTCGATGACTCTCTTCTCGGTCTCATCTTTGACCAAACCTCAAGCTTGCTTTCACACTGCCTTTAGTTCAATCCAAGAAAAGTTTATGAGAGAGCACGGCCATGACTACTTGAACCAATAGACTAATCCTTATAGTCTTGATTGATCCACTTATAATCATACCTAGGAAGGATCCACTAATGCCATGCTAAACAGCTACGAACCAGCCTATTTGCCACTCATAGCAAACCTAGGGAGGTTTGCTTTCACCCATGGTACATGGAACAACTCATGGAACCACTAATAGGCTAACATTAATCCTGCCAACTCAAAGTGTAACCTCGAGTTGCTAATGTGCCTCACTCACGAGCCCAAGTGCAAACTCGTGTAAATGGAACAACTCACATAATTTGGAACAAAACGGTACCAAATCCATACCCAAGGAACAAATGCGAAGC
Source organism: Selaginella moellendorffii (assembly GCF_000143415.4). Classification (NCBI taxonomy): domain Eukaryota; kingdom Viridiplantae; phylum Streptophyta; class Lycopodiopsida; order Selaginellales; family Selaginellaceae; genus Selaginella; species Selaginella moellendorffii. Next base: position 486,023 of record NW_003314329.1, on the reverse strand, counting down.
CTTTGCACCCAAACGTGTACCCACTCGGATCATTGTTTTCATCTTTGCGTATGCAACGAGACTAGTTGCCCAATCTCATTGGATAGTATCGCTGAGACTCAAATGTAGCGCACGTGGTTTTGACCCTTTATCCTATGGTGATTTACCATAGGATAACACCACGAAGCGGAACCTAAACCCTCTTTGTGCCATGTGTCCATAGGAACCCGAGGTTTAGGGCCTTGGGCCACTGAACGAAGGAACGGTGCCAAACTTCCAAGCATGAAGCCAAGGAGTGACGGAACCGAACCATGGAACAACTCCCGAGCAAACAGCCCAAGGAGCGAAGGGACAGGAGCCCGAAGCGACTTGGAACAGTCCTGGAGCAACCAGCATCCCAATGCCAGGACTAGCACACAAAATGGAGCCGAACGGAGTCTGGCGCTATTTCGGCATACCGGTGGCCTAACGTGAGGATATGGGTACTCCACCAATTAGCATGGAATGGAACTTGAGCTTAGACCCAAGCCGGACGCAGAACAAGGACAGGCACGCAAGCGGGAGCTAGACTATGCCTCAGGTTGGTCGGCCATGCCCGACCTACCCACTATCCCTACTATACATTTGGAACCCCCCACAGCCCCCTGACTTACCCACTATCCCTACTAAACATTTGGAACCCCCCATAGCCCCCCCCCCCCCCCCCCCTTGAGGAACACACACTTTGGGCTTTCACCCTAAGCCTCCTTTAGTATCAGGGGTTAGTCTCTGGGACAAGCTCGAAACTTACTAAATATAGAATGTCCTTAGATTGCGAATTTGGATACGGGACGAACACCATTGTGTTCAGGCCGATCTCTACATTCCGTAGATATGCCAAATGAGCAAATCTGGACACTTTCCATAAATAGCATTTGGGACCGAAATGAGACCAACACAAAGGGCATGATAGCGAGGGTGTTTGGCAGACACGGTAAGCTATCATGTAGCGATATTGAGGGACCAATCTCAATACGCGAGGGTTCTTGTCAAGCCAGTGCAAGACATAGCAAAAGAGAACTAACAAGCCGGACCGAGTATGCTCAGCTAAATAGACACTTAGGAATTCTTTCCTTATGCTCATCCGGCCAAGTACAGATGCAAAGTCCAGTTTACTAACACTTGAACAAGAGGGATTAATAAAGGGTCCAGCAATACCGACCTCCTACCATCGTGGTAGTAAGGTAAGAGTGTCCGTAAGGACTGGCCAACAAGTATCTTTCGATACCCGAAGTCACATTTGCGACACTAAGTGTCCTAATGATAGACTTCGTGTTTCTTATTACGACATTGACTCAATCCTTAAGGAAATGTATTTAACCTTCTTTTTATTTTGATAAGCAGGTTTAGGAAGTTAGTTTCCACCATTCAATCAATTATATCAAACTTTACTTAGTTTTTTTATACTTATCAAGTCCTACAACTTATTATAATGCTTTCACACCTCTCAATATTTAGTCTAAACATACAAATCCTATACCTTCTAGTTTAGGCTATGCTAATCCCATTTTTAGGGATTCTCTTGGCAAGGGGTTTTCATAACCTAGCCAACTTGACCTCAAGGCATCATCCTTTTGATATTTGATGTCTTCACACTATTAGCTCTATGAGTTTAACCTCATGACACTTTTCACTTGTGTCTAGGTCTTTGCCAAAACCATATTTATTATTTCTTATACTAACCACTTATGTATTCTCCATTTCCCTCCCTTCTTTGGTGTTACTACAAGAAGTGACACCTAATCTGAATTCTCCATTTCAAATATGAAATCAGTTGGGTGTACCTTATTGTATGAGTTTACACTTGGGTTTATAAAATGGAGTTGAGATATACTATTTACATAAGTTTACACTTGGGCTTGAAAGCAAGGTACATTAGCAACTTAAAGGTACACTTTCAGTTGGTAGGATTAATGTTAGCTTATTAGTGGTTACCATGAGGAGTTCCATGCTATTATAAGTAAAAATAACCTTTCCTAAGTTTGCTATAAATGGGAAATAGTCTAGTCTATAGTTGTTAAGCACGGCACTAATAGATCCTTCCTCATGATTATGAGTGGATTAATCAAGATAGTAGGGATTAGTCTATTGATTCATGTAGTCATTATTATACTTTCTCATAAATATTTCTTAGATTAGACTGAAGGTAATGTAAAACACAAGTTTGAGGTTTAGTCAAGTTGTGTCTGAAAAGAGAGTCATCAAAGATGAAGGATTAAATATAAATCATCTTCTCTTTTTATTCTTGAGCTTTTATAGTTTTTAGTTTGACCTCTACTACTATTATCTTGTTGTAGTATTGGATTGTATTTAGATTTCGTGATTCACTTTTTGATGATCTGTTATATATAATTGAGTTTTATTGAAGAATTGATTTTGAATACTAAGTATAGTATCTTTGACCTTGATTAACCACATGCTTTAGGCTTTCACCCAAGTCCCAAGAGTTAGTCTTTGTGACAATCTTGAAAACTTATTAAATATGGAATGGTGCTAAATTGCAAATTGGGACACAAGAACACTATAGTGTTCATAATAAGTACTTTCCAAAAATAGCCAATGGGACTGAAATATAGGGATAGATGAAATCCATGAATCCATCTGGAATAGAGCCTCTAAAAATAAATCCATCTATCCATAGTGAAATGTAATTCACTTTATAACAAGTGCAATATGAATTAATAATGAATGATATAATCTTAACTCAAATCCAGAAAAGATTTAATAACTAAAATCAATCACTAACTCTTCTTCTCACAAAGCTAATATAGATTATAACTAAATCACTTTTTAAAGAAAAGCTAAAACTTAACCTTTATTAAACAATCTTGTTTAGAACACATTTAACCCAACTTGCTACTCAGCTTTTTTAAACACTAACATAGTTGTTAACTAGCAAATGCATAAATGCTAATAATATAAAGAGATAGCCAAACTATCAACACCATCTTCATCGAGATATCCAAATGTATAGTAAGAATAGTGGGTAGGTTGGGTATGGCCGATTAACTTATGGTACAATTTGCTCTCTACTTGCGTGAATGTCTTTATTATGGGTTTAACTTGGGTCTAAGCTCAAACTCCATACCATGCTAACTAATAAAATACCTATATCCTCACATTATGCCATCAATATGCTAAAATAACACTAGAATCCATTTGGCTTTATTTCATATACTAATCCTAACATTGGGATGTTAGATACTTTAAAATTGTTCCAATATTAGTCTATGCTCCTATCCTTTTGCTCCTTAGTTTATATGTTTAAGAATTGTTCTATGCTCTAATTCTTTTGCTCTTTAGTTATATGTTTGAGAGTTTGACTCCATTTAGTGGCCTAAGGCCTTAAAACTTGGGTTCCATACTATTGCCCTTGGGTTATATATCCAATCTAGGTTTTACTTTGTGGTTATCTTATAGTAAATTACCATAGAATAAAGAGTAAAAACTATGTGTGCTAGTAATGATTTATGTGTTTGATCCTTCATCCCTAAAAACTTTATTTTCTGTCTTAACTTTGATTAAATCTCAAGTTTGCATTTACACTATCTTTAGTCTAATTTAAGAAAAGTTTATATAAGAGCACAACATTAACTACTTGAACTAATAAACTAATCCCTATAATCTTGATTGATCCATTTAAATCATATCTAGAAAGGACCCACTAGTGTTGTGAGACTAGCCTGTTTGCCATTTATAACAAATCCAAAGGAGGTTTACTTTTACCTATGATAATATAGTAACAAGCCATGGTAACCACTAATGAGCTAATATTAATTCTACCAACTGAAAGTGTAACTTTAAATTGCTAATGTGCCTCACTCATGAGCCCAAGCGTAAACTTATGCAAATAGTACATCTCAAATCCAAAGAAAAAGTTCACATAATATAGTACAACTTAGTAACCAAATCCATATGAAGCTATGGCAATCAAATGTGTACCTACTTGAATCATTATTTCCATCTCAATGTATTCAACAAGATTAGTTTCCCAATTTCATTAGATGGTAATCATTGAAATGTATCTTCTAATACCAAATGTAGCATATGTAGTTTTCACCCTTTACGATTGCTAAGAGCAATGGATTGGAAAGTTTCAAAGTTTTGAGCCATTGAATGAAGGAATAGAGCTAAATTCTAAAGCATATAACCAAAGAGTGAAGGAATTAAAATACAAAACAACTCCCAAGCATACAATTAAAGAGTGAAGGAGCAAGAGCACTAAATGACATTAGAATAGTCAAGTACTAACCAAAGATATTTTATGGCTCCCCACTAGGCATATCCATTTTTCTTTTGAGTTTGGCTTTTGTCTAACCCCAAGCTTCATATCATACTACCTAGTATCCTTGCATTAAGTTAAAATGGCACTAAACTCTATTTGATTTTGTTTTACATGCTAATCTTAGCATTGGGAAACTAAATGCTCTATCCCTACTATACATTTGAAACCCTCGAACCCCTTCCCTGCAAAGCATGCTTTAGACTTTCACCAAAACCCGTAATCACAAAAATTTATTACATATGGAATTGTATTAAATTATGAATCTAGGCACAAAAATAATACTATCATATTTAAGACAATTTCTACATTCTATAGATATGTCTAGCTAGCAAATTTGCACACTTTCAATAAATAGCCAATAAGACACCTAATATATAAAGCATGATAACAAAAGTGTATTGGTGGACATGGTAAGATATCACATAATAAATGTTGAGAGACTAAGCTTAATATCATGAGAGTTCCCAACACTAACTTAGAATTTCTTTCCTTAGTGTCTTTCATGTCTAAGTGCATATATATTGACCAACTTCTCAATTAACTTAGGCAGAGATTGATAAAGGGTATAGCAATATTAACATCTTACTGTTGTGGCTATAGGTCACTTTTGATACTCATTTTTACATTTGTGACAATGACTTAGTACTAATTTATTTTCTTAATATTATGGTATATGGTTTGTGCAATAGATTCTTTGCCTAGTGGAAAGGACTATATCTAGTGATACAGCATTATAGTGAGCTGGTAGTTATCATGTTGGTTCAAATTGAGCTATAATCTAGGGTTTTGGGGTGCTCTTAATTATCACCTTCAATTCATGAAAAAATAAATTATAATTTACTAAATTTTTATCCAGGATATTTAATTCATATAAGAGAAATTAATATCAAGAATTGAATAAAGTAAATCAATTGATAGCTCTATCCCTCTGATATCATGTTAATAGATCTAAAGAAAAGATTTACTCTACAAACACCTACACACTTTTGCAACTATAAAAGCTTGATCAACATGGTTCCCTTGGTCCTGGCATTAATAGGGGAGCTAGCATGACCAAGGGCTTCTAGTGCTATGTGAAGCAAGCATGTCCTCATGCCAGTTTCCCTGGCTAAAAGTTGCTTCCATTGTGGCTCCATTTGACATTGATTTCCTTTTCAGAATCTAAGCTAACACACACAAGAATCAGTATAGGTAGTTCAATGGGTGAAACTGGTTAAGGAGGACTTGGGCCTGTCCAATTTCATTTTCACATTCCTGGTTTAGAACACCAAGGGAGTGGCTACTATGTAGATGAAGGGGTGAAGGTTCATAAATCGCAATTTTACTTAGTAGGATCACCCAAGATTAGGAAGACATACTTTGGGCACTATTGGTTCTTCAAGCCAAGGATGGCAAGTGGGTGATCTAGAGGACCAAGCTTGTGCTTTGTGTTTATATACATCCAAGGTCCTCAAACCTTGGATGGAGGAGATTGAAAAACTCTAGCTGGTTGGATGGTAGGCCAGAGTGTGCTTGCGACCAAGATAGGTTTCCCTTTGTTTTAGAAAGTGTGGTGGGGGATTAGCAATAGTCCTAGGGCTGTGACCATTGAGGTGATTTTCCATCATAAGGGATGGAGGCCATTGTATCAATCATGAGAAATGAAATACAAGAGAGGGCTTTGGCAAGAAGCAAAGAATAAATGGATGGTGTGATGGAAAGTAATAATGGCATCATTGTCAATGCTAGTGCTGACAAGGATAAACCTCCAGATGTCTGTGGTAACAATTAACATTAGAGCATAGGGAAGCTCAAGTCCCTAGACAGAAAAGATTTCTCTAGACTCACTCATCTTGGAATTTCGCTCCACTTTTTTTTTGTGCATTACATGGGAACAAAGAGTGAGTATGGAGAGTGGGAGAAAAATAAGTGCTAAACATACCAGGCTTCCCAAATTAAAAGTTATTTTGTTCCAGTGTGGAAAATGTTGGATAGTGGGGAGAGAGGAAGCACCAAAAAGAAAATTGGCCTACTCCTACCATGAAGCTAGCAAAAAAAAAAAGGAAGTGAAAATCCGAAAACACTAAATATAATAGTTTATTCAAGAGAGCAAAAGATGCTCTAAGATAGAGCACAATCATTTCTGGGATGATGTCAAAGGGTTAAAGTGTACTGAGACAAAGTTAAGATCATGGGTTTTTCTTTGTTTTAGACTAAGTATAATTAGTTGGTGAGGGATTAACAATAATCCTAAAGCTGTGGCCAAATGAAAATTAAAAAGCAAAGATTAAAATTGTAGTTAATTTCAGTGGTGGCAGTCGTTGGCAGCAGTGGTGGTGGTGGAGAGGCACAGCTGACAGTGGTGGTGGGGCGCATAGTTGGTGGTGGTGATGGGACAGCGTGGCCAAGCTGCAAGTGATGCTGGGCTACTTTGGGAAGTGCGTTGCTTTTGCTTCACTCTCTTGGCGGCTCCACTAACTTGACAACTGCCATAGGATGGGAAAGAGTAAAAAACTGAAGGCCCAGACAAACTCATACCAGTTGCATAGACTTGGTTTGCTGATTCAGTTTGGAGGACGCATAAAGTAGCTCTTTGATGCTGTGTGGTTTGACTTCACAGAGAGAAAATCAGACTAGAAGATGATGCAAAGTGAAGAACAAGATGCTCACCTCGAATGTCACATTGGATTCTTGATATTTGCAGCACTGGAGCCTGTGATTGTTCTTCCCCGACTTTCTCGAATTCTCCATCGTGCATGAAGAGCAGAATGTCTAGCGATTTTAGCTCCATTCCAGGGATGTAGGAAATCAGCTTGTCATATTGCTTTCCCAGTTTCTTGATCTTCACAGCATTGAGAGATCTATTTTTACAAAGGAGAGAAGAGAGTGAAAGAACTTATGAGAGATGGAGATATCCAGATTATCTTCTTGGGTATGTTCCCTCCTCTTTTACTTCTGTAGGTGTGGATCATACATTGTTAGAGAGAGCCCTCTATGCAACGTGTCACCTGATAAGGAGCACAAAGAGAGCTTTAGATCTGGCTTGGATGGGATGAGAATGGAGAGGGAGAGAGACCCTGCTGTGCTTTAGCAAGAGATTTTGATGATGCTCTCATGTCTAATAGAGCAAGGGAGAATATTAAAGAAGAGGTTTACATGGCATGTCTTGCCACCTCATAGATTCAAGTAGGCTATATTGCTTTTGATATAGTATATATAGAACTATGATGATATCTGAGCATATCCTTTCATCATCCACTACCTTCCGCTTGTTTACAACAAAAAGAGCTCGACCTGAATGCAATACTTTGTGTTGTAGTTTATGTTGAAGTTCAGTTCCATCTTTGTGGAGGATTTGGTAATTACCAGAGGCAGGGACATGAAATGTCAAGGACTTCTGCCAATGAGGCCCACACATTCTCTGGGAAGTTTTTCGTCCACAGGAAGCTGCAGGTGATTACACAATCAAGGATTTGGAAACACCGGAAAGCAACTCCCGGTTTTTGAGTTGAAATCGTTGAGTACCAAAAGGCATTACTGGGAAGTCAGTGTGCAAGAAACCCCAGAAAGCCATTGAAGGATAAGAAATTCCATGTAATCGATAAGGAGAAATCCATAGGATTGGCAAGCCTTGACAAAGGTTGTTTTGTCAACTTGTATTCGGCCATTTCCAAGTTGCTAGATTGCCCTATATATCATGATCCCTTATATGTGCTCTTTGGATCATAAAATTTTTTGGGTTCCATGTCAAAGGGCTAAAATGTGTTTGCTAATACAAAGTCAAGATTATGGGTTTCCTTTTGTTTTAAACTAAATGTGATTAATTAAATACAATAGCCTTCATCCCTCATTGGAGAACAAATACAAAAAAAGGATTTGGCAGGAAACAAGAATAAGTGGGTAGTGTGATGGAGAATAATATAACACTGCCAACAAGGTTAGTGCTGAGGAGGACAAACCTCCAGACGGCCACAATGATACTTAACACTAGAGTATGAAGAGGCTTAAGTCCTTAAACAGCTCCATGTTCACTTGTCTTGGTGTTTGTAAAGTTTCCTTCCACACTCTAGTTCCTGGAGGTGGTGCAGAAATATGATTGCTGGTATTCACTCGGAGATAGTGTGCCACCACCTTACTACAAGCTCATCTTCACTGTCTCAGACTGTCACTTTCGGGACTTCAAGTTTCAAGGGTATAAGAAAGAAGATGGGACTGACATGGAGCCTGAAATGTCACTATCTTTCCCATGGTAAATGGAAATGTTTGTTCACAATGAACTTAATATCAAAGCTTCAGTCACAGAAACCTCTTCTGATATTAGTGTCTGAGAACAGTGAAGTTGGCAAAGCGTATGCTAGGTGGTGCAAGCTCACGCAGCTCCACAGATTTGTGCCACGAGCAGATACGAGCTGGCCTCATTTGGTTCCCAGTTGAGGCACGCGGTTGCAGCTCGGACACTCGTTGGAGCGTCACCGTGCATTCGACAGCCACTGAGAAGAATGGTTAGAGCTACACTGGCGTCAGACTTTTCCAGTCTTCCATCCTCAGGTGAAACTTTGCTCAACACTAGAAACTCCGCCTCGTCTAGCTTCCCAGATCTCGCCAGGAGATCCACCAAGCATCTCAAATGTTCCACGGTCGCGGAGATGCTGTAGTCTTGGGCCATGGACGAGAAGTAGCTCTTGGCTTCGTCCATCATCCCGAGATGGCTGCACGCATTGAGAAGACAGGTGAGAGATACCTCATTTGGATTTACTCCTGCTAGGCTCATCTCTCGAAACAACTCCACTGTTCGTCTTCCATCTTTGCAACGAGAGCTCGCTCCGATCATGCTTGTCCAGGCAACCACGTCTCTTGTGCTCGCCATGCCGTCGAAGATGGCCTTGGCACTCTCGAGGCATCCACACTCGCCATACATTGTCACCAGAGCACAGGCTAGACTCATGTTTGTTTCAAGACTGCGTTCCAGAATCCTCGCATGCGTTTCTCGGCCTTGTTCAACGTTTCTGAGGCTCGAACACGCACCGAGCACGCTCAAGTACGTGAACTCGTCCGGGACGACTCCAAGCACGTTCATCTGCCAGTGGAGATTCAAGGCCTCGCCAGCAAAGCTATGTCGGGTGTAACTCGACATCATACTCGTCCACAGATGCTCGCTGTTCTTGGAGCTCGAGAGCTTGTCAAAGACATTCCGGCCGCTACACAGGCATCTGAATGAAGAATACGAGTTTACCAGAGCATTCGCAACTTGGAGATGATCATCGACATTAAGACAAGAGCTTGATTCCAGCAGCTCGTGAATTTGCTTAAGTTCTTTCTCCGAGCGACATGCATTGATAATGTGGACGAAGGTGATCGCGTTCGGCCTCACGCCTTGCAAGCTCATCCAGCAAAATGTCTGCATGGCTTCGTCTCCGAGACCGTGCTGGCTGTATGCTCCAAGCAAACAAGTCCAAGACACCACGTCTCGTTTTTCGGGGACGATCAGATTATTTACGATGTCGTCATGCAGCAATCTCCCACACCTAGCTAGAGCTCCGACCAACGAATTCTCGAGAAGGGGAGGAATGGTGACTTTCATCTCGAGAACTTGTGATAAAATCTCTTGGACAGCGGCTGCATCGTCCCCGCAAGCACCCAGCGCGTTTACAAAGGTGAGGGCACTGGGTTTGAGGCCTTCCAAGTGCAACACTCGAAAGAGCTCAATGGCTGTATCACACAGCCCGTGCTGGGAGTAGGCCGCAACCATGGAGTTCCAAGTGACTACGTTCTTCTCCGGCATCGCGTCAAAGATCTTCCTCGCAGCATCAACTTCGTGACATCTACCATAGGCATTTGTAAGAGCTGTTGCAACACCAATCGTCATTTCCAGTCCGGCTTCCTGGACAGAGCTGTGGATCTTCCTGATATCGGACGAAAGATCACAGCCGCCAAGAACAGCGACGAACGCAACAGTGTCGGGCTTCACTCCTTCCAGTTCCATTCTCCTATAGGCTCGCAACGCATCCTTGCCACGACCAGCTTGAGCATAGCCATCGATCAAACAGGTCCAGGCCACGACGCTCTTGCTGCTGCTCGGCAAATCCTCGAAAACATCCTCGGCATCCTCCAGGCTCCCACACTTGGCATACATGCTCACCAGGCCGTTCGCCATCTTAGCAGCCATGGCTCTGCTTCTCGTGATCCGAGTGTCCAGTTCCCGTGCCACTGTCAGGCTCCCGAGATCAGCACAGGCTTGAACGAGGCATAGGAGAGTGATATCGTCAGCTTCATTCCAGACCCCTTCCAGCTCCATCCGCTGATGGAGTTTGAGAGCTTTCAGAGGCTCTCCATTCTCGACGTGAGCTCGCAGCATCGAGTTCCAAGACACCAGATCCTTGTTGCTAATCTCGTCAAACACTCGGATGGCATCGGCAAGGCTGCCACACTTGGAGTAGAGGTTGACAAGCGAGTTTTGCAGCAGTGTGTCCGAGTGGAGCAGTCCAGTGGCGAAAATCCGGTCGTGGAGAGCTCGAGCGGTGGCGAGATCTTGCAAGGCTGCACAGGCGCGAACCGAGTTTGCAAAGACGAAGCTGTCGGGTCGGCTAGATCCATCCAGGTCCATCTCCTGGAGGAGCCGTAATGCGAGCTCCATATGCCCATTCTGGATATATGCGGCAGTCATGAGCGTCCACGAGAAAACGTTCCTCGTCCAAATCTCTTGGAAGACGGCCCTGGCGTCGATGATACTACCACACCTTCCATACATTTGGACGAGCAAGTTTCCAAGATAAGTGTTGTGACGGATGTCCACTCCGGACGATACAATGCTAAGATGGATGCGCTTACCTTGTTCTAGGAGATCTGGACTGGCGAGCATCTTCAAAAGTTTAATCTCTTCCAGTGGATTCATGAAAACCCCGACAGCACTTCACAGGGCGCTGTCTTTTCGAGCAGAAAAAAGAATCAGTAGCTTAAGGAGAAGAAGTGCTCTATCCTTGGCCAATCTCTTTCGTTGTTTAGAAGAGAGAAAAATTGTGTCCGTTAAACAACGAAATGCTGAGGAAACTTGATCCACACCCGAGTAGGCGATCTCACTGAAGCTCACGTCCAAATCCAGGAGCCTCTTGCTTTCCTTTGTCAAAGGATTTAGCTGGGAGACGAGAGAACGATCAGATCGATAGAATGGAAAGAAGAAGAAAACAAGAACGATGCATAAGAAAGAGAAGGCCGGCCGACTGGAGACAGTCTGAGAATCTGGTATCCATTGCTCGTTCAAGAAGCATGGTAAATGATGGATGTCTCGGCCCCCAAAGACCACCTTCGATGATCATGGCGACTAGATCCCAGGCGGGACATCGAAGAACAAGCGTTATGCGAGCGACCTCGTTGCAGCATTCTCGTCATTTGTGCGTCGTCACGATGCCCAATCCTGGCATATGCGCTCACCATTTTCGCCCAGTTACCACCTCTTGTCGAGAGAAATGAAGGGACTCCTCGCATCATCATGCAATTGTCTCTGTGAAGGACTCGTAAGATGATGTTCCAGGAGAAGGAATTCGGATCCTGGATCCAATGGAAGACCTTGATCGCCTAGTCAAGATGCCCAAAATGGGCATTGCAATGTGGCTTGCTCGCCCGGATGAGCTCGTGCCCGCTGCGCTTCCCTGTGATCGCATCCTTGCTGCAATGGTTCTAGCCACGTTGGTGCATGGAAGCTTGGTTATCCCTGGCCTGGATGACGATGAGGGCAAAGGTGGAGGAAGCTGGTCTCCTGTGCCAAGTTCAAGGATGAGCGCTCCACACAGGGATTGGACAAGGAAATACTGTGGCTCAGGGGAGAGGCTTTGATCATGGTGTTTGATCACATACTTGTCTCTGCAGCTTGTCAAAAACTGTATAAAATTGGATGCCTTGTACCATGCTCACTTGAGAAGCTGCATATTTTGCAATTGATCTACAACACCCTTGGGCTTCTCTCCTTTCACTGTAACAAGATCATCGTCATCTTTCATTGTCATTGAGAAAGATGGACGTGTCAAATTTCTGCCAGTTGAGAATCATCCTTCCTTTCTTGGCGCTACTGGGAGCCCAGTAGCAAAGAAAGCGTTTCTTCCTCTGCCAGACATGCGGAGGATTCGTTGCTCTCGCCAACAAGCTCTACCTTTTTGGACATATGAACAGATGGCGCAATGCTGTGTCCTCGAATATTCTGTGCGTCCGCAGCTATGGAAGGTCGGGTGGGTGGTAACTGTAGTGTATACAGTCCGGTCTTTTATTCTTGATATACTCAGTGTCAGACAGAACTGAGAAAGGAGAGAAGTCCAAGGGTGTTGTAGATCAATTGCAAAAAGTGCAGCTTCTCAAGTGAGCATTGTACAAAGCACCAAATTTTATACAGTTTTTGACAAGTTGCAGAGACAAGTATGTGCTATGATAGATCACGCTGAAAAGCTACAATTTGTTCAAACACGGGAAAGAGGAGAGAAGCTCCTTTCTCAGAAGCTGGGCTGCATGCAGAAGAGATGGAAGCGCCAAGCCGGGAAAGACGTGTTCATGCTCTCAGCCAAGGATGTAACTCGGTGGCTGTCCCTCCAGCTGACAGACTAAACACGTTGTGAGCTTCCTGAGATTGCCTTCTCTGATACTCCATTTCGGTCTCAAAGCCTGCCATGTCAACTTGGACAGCATTCTCTCCCGGTGATTTCCACGATGATTTCCCGTAGTTATCGTGTCACTCCAGCTCGCGAGTGATCACCAATAACCTGTATCGCACAAAAACTTTAGGCCGGGATCGAGCAAGATGTTGGACTTACCTTGAGGTAAGCTTTAGTCCCGTCAGCAGCTGTATAATTCTCCAGCCAGCTCAGAAGCACGTTGGATGATAGGATAGATGAGATCTATTTCGCAGTTATTTGGCACGAGAAAACATGATGAGAGGAAGGTGGAAATGTAAAAGGAGGAAGAACGATATCTACCTTTTGCAGTATTTTTGCCATGCGCTCGAGGCCAAGACCAGTATCGGTATTCTTTTGCTTAACGGTTTTAAAACTCCAAGAAATTTCCAAGATCATGGTAGGCGCAAATACAATATCAGAACGGATGGATCAAAGCAAGATTAATTACCGCATCATCGGTCCCAGCTTCTTTATTGGAATTCCTACCTGACAGATAGCACTCATTGCCTGGGTTAACGCGAGAAAGACAGTGTCTCTTACATCGTCACGCCATATGGCGAGTCATCCATATACATGAGCAGCAGGAAGCTTCTATCTATGCAACAGATTGAAAGAATGAGAGCGATGACTGACGAAGACAAATGGCCTATATATCTTACTCGAGCTCCCAGGCAGCGTCGTGCTTGAAGTCCCTGAAGCTGAAGTTGCCCGGCATCTCAAAGAAGGACATGTCCAACCGACGTTTTCAATGTTGCTTGTCAGGGGAAGTTACAGCGCAAGAAAATTGTCTAGGAGCAAGAGTAGAACATTGTCTAGTTTGGCTGGAATCACCAGCAGTACTTGCCCTTGAATTGCAGCATGCCTGCATTGAGCAAGAGTGGGATCATCTGGAACTAGGGAAGGGCCTGGCAAAGTTGATGCAAATTGTCACTCTCAACTTATCGAGTTGTGCTTGTGTGGCACAATTTCAACTCCATTTTCAGCCTTCAGGATTTGTGTTTTATATAAATGAAATTTTATTGCACACTAGATTTTCTAATCATTTCTATTGCTTCCTTCTAATCTGACTAAATGTTTTTTCATTATAGCCACAACAAGAGGTTCTATGTGGTCTATTACTTTATATGCCTCATCTATTATTTTAGGGGGCTCATACATAACAAGAGTAGTCTTCTATTAAACATCACTTATTTTGTTTGGTCTTGGATATATAGTTTTTATGAACTTTGGATTAAAAAGAAATAAACTTTTTGGACTACTTGGTTGTTTTGCTACTATGCCAAAATGTCTTGCTTCTGTTGGTGTAAATGTGACCTAGAAAGCCTTACAATAGTCACAACTTAATACATAAAAGTCCATAACCAATAAACCTCCTTTTAAATGTGTATTATTTGGCATATTTGGCATTTGCTGTTCATGCTTGCTTTCTAGTAGTGGTATAAAATTATATAGTTTTCCATTTTGAATATAAAAATTAATCTGTGAGAAAATAAGCCATGAAATATTAGTTCATATATACAACTAAGTTGGATAACCACGGGTCTTCTTGGACTTTAGAGGTTGGGGACTACATCTATGTTCATTTCCATTCTCAGAGATACACCTTAGGAAGGAGAGCTGTCCAAACTTCATCTGGTTCTTTGGTCCATTCTTGGTGGTCGAGAAGATCAACAAAGTTGCTTTTTGTCTGAAGCTTCCCACCTTGACGTTTCCAAATTGAGGCGTGTTATGAAATGGGGACACCCAGCCTTGTGAGCGCAGCAGCGCTCCATGCTGGGTCCACCTTTATTGCGGAAGACGGATCAAGAACAGAATGTGTCGGGCGTGATCACCTACAGAACCTAAACGGATGTGTCCCTTCTGCTGACGTGGCATCCCAGCTTGAGATTGCGGCTTAAGTCCTCAACACTCCCACTCGAGCTAAGCTGGGATCAGCCTCAAGCAACTGCACACCAAGAGCTTGGACATGCTTGGAGAATGCAGCTAGGGGCAGAGCTTTTGTGAAAACATCTGCCACCTGATCTCCCGTCACACAATACACTAGCTCCATTGTCTCCATGGCAACCTGCTCACGAATAAAATGAAACTGTACCTGTATCTGCTTGGTACGTCCGTGATACTTCGGGTTCTTCGTCAAGGCAATTGCTCCCTGATTATCACAGAAGATAATCGTTGGAGTCTTCTGTGGATAATATACTCCACTCAATAGTTGCCTCAGCCAAACACACTCTTTGGCTGCTAAGGTAGTGGCCACGTACTCAGCTTCGGTGCTTGATAGTGCAATTGTTGGCTGCCTTTTACTGCACCAAGTAACTGCTCCACTACCAAGGCTGAACATATAGCCTGAAGTGGACTTCCTCTTGTCAACTTCACCAGCCCAATCAGCATCTGAGTATCCAACGAGCTGAATACCCCTAGGCTGCTGCTTGTAAACAAGACCATAGTTGGCAGTCCCCTTCAAGTATCTGAAAATCCGCTTTACTGCTAACCAGTGCTGGTAGCTAGGATTTTCCAAGTGCTGTGAAACTGCTCCCACTGCATAGGCTATGTCTGGCCTCGTACACACCATCAGGTACACTAAGCTTCCCACCATCTGCCTATATGGGATCCGCTTCATATGTTCCTGTTCAGCTGGTGTTGTCGGTGACATATCCTGTGAGAGTTTTAGACCAACCTCCATAGGTGTGGTTGCTGGGTTCAGCTCACTGAGTTGAAACCTCTGAAGCACGTCCAGAATGTACTTCTTCTGAGACATCTGAATCACTCCCTTCCTCCTGTCTCGGAAGATCTGAATGCCAAGGCAGTAGTGAAGAGGTCCCATGTCAACCATCTTGAATCGGCACCCCAAATCCAGCTTCAACTGCTTCATGGTAGCACCTTCACTTGAGAAAAGGATGCAGTCATCCACATAGAGAGCTATCATGGCTCGAAATTCTCCCACTCGCTTCAAGTACATGTTACTGTCAGCTGAAGTCTTGGAGAACCCCAAACCCAAGAGATAAGCGTCCATTTTCTCGTACTAGGCCCTGGGTGCTTGTTTAAGGCCATATAAAGCCTTCTTCAACCGGCACACTAAATGTTCCTTCCCTGGAACAACAAAGCCCTCTGGTTGCGAGATAAAGACCTCCTCATGTAGATCTCCATTCAGAAAAGCTGTGGTGACGTCCATCTGCTCGACTTCCAAGTTTTCTTGAGCAGCAATGTTCAACAACATCCTGATCGATGCATGTTTCACCACTGGTGAAAATGTTTCTGCAAAGTCCACTCCTTCTACTTGAGAAAATCCTCGAGCTACAAATCTGGCCTTGTAACGATCAATAGAGCCATCTGGCTTATACTTGATCCGGAACAGCCACTTTGTACTCACGATTCTTCTGCCTGTAGGAAGCTCTACCAAGTCCCACGTTTCATTTTCCATCAAAGATTGATACTCTAGGAAAATTGCATGCTGCCACTCTGCTGCATTTGGACCAGCCAAGGCTTCTTGCAGGGTCTTGGGTACTGTGGCTTCTGCTTGGTGAAAGAGTGCTAGAAAGTCGAGTTCCATGTCCTCAGAAAGAACTTCCTCCTGCTGCTGGGATGGTGAGCTTGCAGCATAATAAAATGCTGCTGAGGTTACTGGAGGTGGCTTAGATGCACTGCGATCACGAGCTGCTCTGGCTTCAACTCTAGAAGCCTCAAGAGCCTGCTTTAATGCCACATCCTCTCTGTACTGCTGTCCTTGTTCAGTCAAGACACGAACACGACTGGATCTACGAGGTGCTGCTGCTTCCTGCTGCTCTCACTAGAGCTGCCTTCCTCGAAATTGAGAGAAGGTGAGAGATCTGAGACACTCCTTGGAAGAGTTCGGCCTGCCCTGGGAGGAACTTGAGCCACGACTCCACCTCCACCTGTAGCTGCTCCGCCTGAGTGTGCACGCTGCCGTCGAGAGGCATCTTCCTCCTCGCTGTCGCTATCCTCAATTAGGGTTTGCTTACCACTAATGAGTAACGGCATCTGCTGCGAGGTGGTTGCTAGCTGGTTCATGGTGTTGTACATCTTAGACTCGTCGAAGATGACATTCCTGCTCGTGATCACCTTCCTGGTGTTCAGGTTGAAGAGCTTGTAACCCTTCATCTTGCTTGCATAGCCAAGGAGAATGCACTTCTCACTTCTACTGTCCAGCTTCTTGGGCTCGTCCTTGAGTGCATAAGCTACACACCCAAAGATCCTGAGATGGCTCACGTCTGGTGCCTTCCCATACCACACCTCATAAGGTGTTCGTCCCTTGACAGCAGAAGTAATCAGCCTATTCCTCGAGTAGGCTGCTGTCTTCACAGCATCACACCAAAAGAAATTTGGCATGCCTGCATCTTGCAAGATCGCTCGTGCCATCTCCACAAGAGTTCGGTTCATCCTCTCAGCCACGCCATTTTGCTCAGGAGTTGAAGGCACTGAAAGTTGCCGCTTAATTCCAGCTTGCTCACAGAACTCCTTAAAGGTGTTAGAGGTGAACTCTCCACCACCATCACTTCTCAGCATCTTGATTTTTCTGCTTGTCTCAAGCTCCGCTTGCAGCTTGTAGACCTTGAAAGCTTCAAAGGCCTCTGACTTGTGCAGCAAAAACTTCACTGCTACCATCCTTGAAAAATCGTCGATGAATGTGACAAAGTATTTCTTCTTTGTCCTTGACATGGTCTGCATTGGGCCACATAGATCAAAGTGTACCAGCTCCAGGACATCCTTCCCTCTTTCACTTACACCTGAGCGAAATGGAAGGCGATGCTGCTTACTGAGGACACAAGGCTCACAAAATCCAGCTGATGATGGAGCAATGTTCAGTCCTCGGACAAGTTGTCCTCTTGCTAGCTGCTGTACTCTCTTGATGGAAGAGTAGCCTAATCTCCTGTGCCAAGTGTCTAGTGTAGCTGGTTTGTCTTCCACGCTGCTACTGAGCATTAACCTCTCAGGATACACCACTTCAGCATTCAGGCAATAGAGCCCTGCATGTCGGCGTCCCGATGCTAGCTCATAGCCTTCTCGTGAGATGGTGCACCTTTTCTTGTTAAAGTCAATCTTGCAGCCTGCGTCTGCTATCTTCCCCACTGAGAAAAGAGTCTTCTTGACACCAGGCACATAGTAGACATTGCTCACGTCCACTTTCTGACCATTGGCAAGTTTCACCTTGATTGTCCCAACTCCTTGCACACTGTGCGAGTAATCGTCACCAAGGTAAATCCTCTTGTAGTCTGGAACTGGTCTCAGCTTGCCAAACAGCTCTCTGATGTATGTCATGTGCCTGTTTGCTCCTGAGTCCACCCAGATTACTTCTGCTTTCAACAGACCATGTTTTGTCACCTGCTAATCCTCTAACGAAGCCATGAACAGACTGCCATGCTCGTCATCTGAATCAGCTGCTGCAAAGTTAGCCACTTGCTTGCCTTTGTCTCGCTTTCTAGCTTCCTTGGCTTTCTTTGCTTCTTCACTGGTACAGTCTCTTGCCCAATGACCAGGTTTCTTGCAAATGTTGCAAAGGCCGTCGTTTTTCTTCTTCTTCTTCTTGGACTTGCTCCCACTGGTTCCATCAGTCCCTGGAGAATTCACTGGGCCCAACCTGTCCCACACTGTTGCAGATCACTTGCCCTTTGAAGATTGACCAGCAAATAGCGCTTGATCTTGAGATCCAACTCCCTCATTGGTCTCCATCAAGTTCTCTGCTGACTTCAACTGAAGGACCATTTCGTCAAATTTCTTTGACGAGTGAGTAGTCGCTGTTGTCAGAAGATACTTCGCCACGCCTTTGATGACAACCGACTTGAGCTTCGGTTCACTCACTGGTGTCTTCGTGATGCGTGCGATCTGGCTTGCTACCTTCCTCAACCTTCCAACAAAGGCTTGAATGGACTCACCTTCATGCTGTCTTATAGAACCGAGTTCTGTCTCTAAGTCCAGCAATGTGGTCTCATTCTCCTTTCCGAGGGTTGCTTTCAGGTTTTCCCAGTTCTCGTGCGCAGTCTTCGTGATGTCGAGATGGCAACTGAACACCTTGCCCAGGCCTCTGCCTAGAATGCCCAAGGCCTTGATGTTCTTTCCATCCCACTCTTTGCGGTCAGCCTTGTCCGTTGTGGGAGGGCGCGTCCAGGAACCGTCGACCACTGGCCACAGCTCCTTCTGCATAAAGTAGTACTCGAGTTGCTCCTGCCATCCGCTGAAATCCTTGCCATCAAAGATCTCTATGGCGTCGCGCACACTCCCCATCTTCAGGATCGTTCTTCACACGGGCTCTGATACCATGTTATGAAATGGGGACACCCAGCCTTGTGAGCGCAGCAGCGCTCCATGCTGGGTCCACCTTTATTGCGGAAGACGGATCAAGAACAGAATGTGTCGGGCGTGATCACCTACAGAACCCAAACAGATGTGTCCCTTCTGCTGACGTGGCATCCCAGCTTGAGATTGCGGCTTAAGTCCTCAACAGCGGCACTTCGGACCTCTTCCACCTTCGGCCACAGTTCCTCTTCTTTGGGTGTCTTTGAAGATAAGCAGCTCTTCTCCAGATCAGATCCTTTGAGTGGATGTACGCCAGTTACAGCATCGAGCAATTCCTCACTTCCTCATCCATTGGCAGGGAAGGCATTCTGAAATGGACACTTGGATCATGCAGGCTGAGCTCGAATCTTTGCGTACACTTTTTCAGTGGCACCTAGTGTTCCCTTCATACTCTGAGGACAGAGTCAAGTCCTCGTAAGGGAGGGGAGTGATGTTATGGACTGGATCATACGGAACGTAGGATATATGGGACCTGGTTAATGGAGGAGTATAGAAGGTTTTTATTTTCTTTCTCAATGTCTTCCCTTCTCTCCTTTTCTCCTTTCCTACTCATTCTCTTTCTTGTATTCCCTTTGATTCATGAGATATTGGGGAATGATAGATATTACAATTCACTCCTTACATTGACATTGTCAATTGTGCTTCAATGTTATGGAAGGGTCCCAGCAGTGTGAGGCACGTTTCCAAGAGCAAGAGGGATGCCCACTATTGAAGGTAATTAACTTTTTGTTTATAATGTGCTAATGCAAGCCACAGTACTGCTGGCCACAGGTGCACTGTTTTGTCACAGTTTTATTCGCTTTTTTAACGACATGTTGTGCACCCAGCCTGAGATTTTCAAGAAAAAATTGAGGATTCAGGTACTTCACTTTCATTGTTAATTAAAGGGGGACATTCACAGGAGCAACAAAAACGCTCAAGGATCAAGCAGTGCTGCTCTACGCACATGAGGTTGGCAGCAATGAAGTCCAAGCTCTGAGTTCTCTGCATTGCTTTTTTAGTGAGTCTCATGTTTCTTTTGTAGCTCAAGCCGAACGACAGCTAGTATAAAAGGACGGTTGTCCAGAAGAAAAACAACTACTCATTTAATTAGGATAAAACCCAACCACAGATATCCATTTTATATCAACATCTTCCGAGCAGCCTTGAGCTCCTCGCCAACCTTGGAAGTGTCTTCCATAAACTTGTCAATCTGTGCTGCCGCTTGCCTTCGGCAATCGCCCACCAATTGTCCTCTTCGACAGTCACCAGCAGCACAAGATTTCCTGGTGCACGACTTGCAGGAGGCTGAGGGAGTAACTCTACAGCGCTCTTGCAGCCTTGACAACTACATTCCCGTCCAGGTTCCAGGACGGTTTATACCTCCCATCGCTCCATCGGCTCATCAGGTGATAGTATAAAAAACTGGAAAAAAAACCACGTACCTGTACCATTCATATATGGTTTTCATCACTCGTTCGGCCAGTGTCGTTCCTCTTCTTAAGGCAGCCTCGCCACCTTTTTCGACGATCATCTCCCACATGAAACAGTCTTTGGCGGCGGCACTGTCAGAGTTCTACCCTGTCACTGGCCGGATTTCCGTCCGCGAGGACATGCGAATGCAGCTGGAGTGCAACGATCTCGGCGTCAAGGCGTCGTGCAATCGCCCACTTCCCGAGGGTGACAAGTTTGATCTGGACCCTGGACTTTCAACCGTTACTTCCACCGCCACCATGTGTCCTATGTCCTTGACCAACTTGTGAGCCTGTGAAAACAAAAAATTCTTCGAGTTCCCGCTGGAGCTGCCAGGGCATGAGAAGGATCTTAAGTGTGGCCTACAAAAGATCTGACCATAAAACCATACGCGTATCTAAAAGACAATGTCCTTTCAAGGGAGTTTTCGTGCTAATACAACGAATATTCTTTCATTTTGAGCAAGCCGGGCTTAGAGTTTACGCCTTTATGAAGCTGAAGTTCTGAAGGTCGCGTGTTCGATCCACGCTCACTTCCTTGAGCCCTAATGGGAATGGAAAACCTGGGGGTCGAGTCGGAGCGGCGTTCTCGGATATCAAGAAAGGGTCTCAAGACATTAAGCAAGATAAGTAATGAGTATGACAAGCTCAGCAGGTTTTCCAAGGAGAAGAGGCTGGTGGGGCAATATGTCAACACGAGGTACGATGCAGTGGCTCAGGATCCAGACTTGGCCCATTTACTGGGTTTGCTCTACATCCACCAACACTGGGATCTCTTCCAAGATTTCATCTCCGAAGAGGTTTTCCAGACTGCTCGCCACATCCTCCAGGACCCATGCAGCCCTCAACTCGCTCGACGTTTTCTGGAATCGGGTTTGTGTGGTTTTATCGTGGAACTGAACTTATTCATGTTTCTGTAGAAGATGCGACTCAAAGGATCAGCGATGCTTTGCTGTCTTTTCGCTTTGCTCAGCGCAAAACGGTGAGTGTCTCCTCTTGTTTCTGTTTTGTGTCTCTTACCAATTCATGTAGATGGATCTTTCAAGTGAAAAGTTTGGTGAACGAGCTCAAGCCGTTTACGAGGCCCTCTCGTATGATATAGTCCAAATGGTTGAACGGCAGTCATCACCAAGCTACGGCAAACTCAGCCACCAAGAGCTGGAGCTGCTCCTCTGCAGCATCAAGTCCGAACCGTTTATCGAGGACTTGCTTGTGCCTTGCCTTCTTCCAGACGTTCTAACACACCGGGAGAAAGTGGAAGATGCGGTTGCGCATGCTCGGCTCATGTTGCTAGAAGCAGAGGCGAATATTTTCTATGGCTGCTCCTTCAACTGTAAGTATGGCGCGCTTTGGTTTATCATTATCTTCTCTGTCTGCTACAGATGCTGAACTCAAAGCAGCAGCAAAGGCTTCAGTGACTGAGAAACAAAAGCTCCATGACAGCAGCCAGCTACTCTGGTAAACCCAGTTTCTGCTTCTATCCTTACTATCTTTGTCTTGGTTTCCTTGCGTTCAGGTACATGCTTCGCAATCCTTCTCCCATAGACAAGTCGTTCAGGAGCTTTTACCTCGACGCGGTGCTACATTCAACGACGTATGTCTCCCGTTTTCTTTTCTTATCTTTGTGAATTCGCTTAAATATTTGTGTCCAGGGCCGGGGAGGTCAAAGTGCTCACCCCGGAAGACTATCCGGACACAGTCCCTCCTGAGTTTCAAGAGGACCTTTCTGAAAAAGATCTGCGCGTGTTTCGCATCATTCCTCATGGAACTTCGTTCGGGTATGTATACTATGCAAGTGCATTTGAATCGCTCATCTCCTTGATCTGGTGATCTTGCGCTTTCTGTCTCAGCTCAAAGTCGAACGTGGTTTTTGCAAGAATGTGTGAGTTTGACCTCAAGAGCATCCTGTTGGGGGAGCCCGTGGCCAGGGAAAGGGTGTGCCAAGCTCATATACTTATCGACAAGGTCTGGCCAACTCCAAAGGAGGTGTACGAGGCTTTGGTTCAGAGGTACTCTATGCATCATCAATTCGATCGCCACCTTGACATTGTCATTTGTGCTTTAGTGTCATGGAAGGTCCCAGCAGCGTGAGGCAGGTTTCCAAGAGCAAGAGGGATGCCCACCACCGAAGGTAATTCAACTTTTTGTTCATAACAGTGTTAATGCAGCGATTACAGGCCCTCTGCTGTGTGCAGAAGTGCTGCGGACAGTTTCCGAGAATCGGATGGCCATAGGTGCACTTTTTTTTATCACAGTTTTGTTGGCTTTTCTAACGACGTGTTGTGCAGGGAAGATGCCGAGCCCGAGATTTTCAAGAAAAAACGGAGGAAAGCGAACGATTCAGGTACTGCTCCGTCAGTGTTAAGATTAAAGGGGGACATTCACAATGCTTTCAGGAGCAACAAAACGCTCAAAGTTTATGATGAAGGATCAACCGCCAGTATGCTCCGCTGCTCTACGCACATGAGGTCGGCAGCAATGAATCTGAGTTACCTGCATTGCTTTTTAGTGAGTCTCAGGTTTCTTGGACATCTTTAGCCCAGATAATTAAATAAAATGAGTTTCTTATCTTAAAGCATATACATAATTGTTGCTGTTAGTAAATCTGGCAACACTTTACATTCCAATTCCAGCAGTAAGTCTCATCTGATTGATCTCAACCTACTGTAAGCATTTATCTTTATCTGTGATCGAAAATATCAAGGAGTGGATTTTGTGCTGCTGGCCGGCTACCAAAACTCGTGGAAGTGACCTTATTTCTCTTCCTTCTCCTTGGAGAGCAGGATCAGAGCGCCCGAACTTAAGAGATGCCGCTGGAGCTGGCGATCAACAAGCATGCGGTATTAGGCGCTCCCGATTAAATCGCGACACTTGAGAGAGAGACAGAGAGAAAGATCGTGCGTGCACACAAACCTGGCCGCGCGATGATCGTAGAACAAGAATCGCCGCCCTCCAACGATCGCCCTGACCTATAGATACCGATAGATAGTCGTGATCGTCGATAGATCTGGTTATTGAGCAAAACTTGAAAATGTGGATCTGGATATGATTCCATTCTAGTCGGCCGCCGTAGTTCGTTAGGGGTACCATCCCGGTAAAACGTGGCTACCCGATTTCTCCAAAGCACCAAATTACTGTCTGGTTATTCTTCCGACGTTAAGATTCGACGAATATCCTGTTTAGGATTTGTAGTTATATTGGAAAAAAATAGGTCAAAGGCATTGTGGTAAATGTCAATCGCTTGTCTCCCTTCGGCAATTGCCCACACAACCAGCGATTGTCCTCTTAGACAGTCACTAGCAACAAAGACACCCTTGACATTTGCAGCAAATTTGGCATACTCAGCTTTAAATGTGGTTGTGTGCCAATTTGAGTTTCTCAATCAAACTTCTCCTTTTGCCTCGGCGTGCCCACAACACAAAAAATTCATGATTCTTACCAAGGATTCCCTGGTGCATGAGTTGCCAGGGAGTAGCTCTATGATCGAGACTAACTAAGAAAAAAAATCCATCAACACTCTTGCAGCAGTGACAAACTGCAGTACTGATGCAATGTGTGAATGTATCAGCCCAACTATCACCACGACCTTCTCACCTTTGGCGAATATGTAGTTACCATCTTTAAGCTCCGAATCAAGTAAGCTCTTCATATTCATGTGCGGCAAAATGTATGCGCTCGTATTCTCGGCCTTCTACTTTGAAAAACAAATGGTCAGAGTTCCAAGAGTTTCATACCTTGCGTTGGTAGCTAACAAGTTCTCCACCAAAAATAGCTGGTCGACTCCCACATTGCGGTTAACTCGCCGTTGCACGACCTCTGCTTTGTCGGTCTTCATGTTCTGCACACCGAAGACCTCCGATACTATCTGCTCTCTCAAACACTGTCACGGAGTGTCCGGCCTTATTGAGCTGATTAGCAAGGCCTGCCGGACCGCTACCTACAATCGCCACTAGAGACAATGACGTGAGAAACCAACGACGTGAAAACTGGGCACACACGTCCCGGTTCCAGTCTTCCGTTCGTTCCTGGGCCGAGCGATATGGAAGCGTTTCTCATCCATACAAGAAATATCCCCGATGCGTCACTGCGTCGGGAATTTTTGTTGGGTGCGATTGGGCCTAAGACTTAAAACAAAGCGAACACGTCAGAGTTGCAGGCGAAATAATCATTCAATTCTACCTCGACTACTGCACCCTTCCTGGCAAGCATCCACACCGGCTCGCTCCTCTGGCGCTCTTTTCTTGGCCTTGTCCTCGTTGAGAGCTCTTTTGTAGTGCGGGGTAATTGGCCTGCAGATGCATATGCTTGTTATGGAAAATGGTATAGAAAGATCGAAATACAAGCTAGTTCTTTTTTGCGCATGCGAGGGACTCCATCACCACTCCATTCAATCCTTTCTTCGCAGAGTGCAGCCACAACTTCCACATACAGTGCGTGCCCCTGTTGGTAGCAAATCGCATCGAAAAACCAATCGAGGCTAAAGAACGATCAAACCACGTACTTGCTCCAACACTCCTTGTGGCGTGTCCGTCTCTTGTTGCAAGCAATTGATGAAAGATAGAAGTTACCGAGCGCCGAGATCCTCGTGGACTTTGATTCCGTAGAAACCTTTGCCTCCAAAAGCCGGGAGGAGCGCGCTCGAGGAAACGCTTCCACGAGTTCTTTTGTATCAACTTTAAGTAGCCGGCCAGCAGCACGAAATCCACTCCTTGATGCCTGCGAATGTTCATCACAGATAAAGATAAATCTTCTAGGAAAAGAAAAGCGTGAAACCAACCTCAGAATTTCCACGAGCTCGTTTGGAGAGAATCCAGAGCTTTGTTCTCGGATAATCGCCAGCGAAATCCCGTGCTCTCGAACGTACTCGCTAGCCATGCATTCGAAAATCCAGGACAAAAGAATGGGAAGAACTAAACTCTAGCTTGCTGGAATGCTATGGATTCTAGCCATGGAGAAAAACCAAGTAACCTGGCTTGTCCGAGACACGCGATTGGCATCGAGCATAAGGGTTAGGTCTTTATTTGGCCATGGAGAAAATCAGCTAAGCCGAGAAGCGTGGCGCTGGTCGAGCAGCTCGCGCTAACTTAAACTATAAACCCAACTGCCTGAAGGTCGTGTGTTCGATCCACGCTCATCGCATAAAAACGATTTGCCTTTAAGCACTGTTTTCATTTTGGACGATGTAGTTTCTTTAATTATTTCTATTATTAATTATTATTATTATTTGGCAGAATATTAATATAGCTCAATCTAGTATTTATTCCACGAATATTCTCTTTAAAAATATATTCGTCCACGTGGCATTTGAACAGACGACCGTCATCGATTCAAATATCCCGCGGTTTCTCTCGTTGCATCGGCGCTGGTGCATATCGATCAAAGCTTATTTTGGTCCGGGAAGAACGATGAGGATATACACACAGCAAAGGACAAAACCATGAGAATGGAGGTGTCCATCTGTTGGACGCCACGTTTTAGCGGATGGTGACCTCTAACGAACTAGAGGGCTACTTCATCGACGGATTGGAATGGATTCATGTATCTAGTGACCCAGCTGTACAAATTCGAATTTTGCTCCATCATAACCAGATCGATTTGTGGTGGTTCGATTCCTCTTTTATCGACGATCACGACTGCACGGCCAGCCGCCCACAGCTTTCTATCGGCATCTAGGTCAGGGCGATCGCTGGAGAGCGGCGATTCTTGTTCTACGATCTTTGATCGATCACGCGGATCGCCAGGTTTGTGTGTGCACGATCTCTCTCTCTCTCTCCGCGATTTAATCATCGGGAGCGTCTTGATTGCCAGATAGAGAGATTGCGAGGATGAGCTCTAGCGGCATCTTTCAAGTTCCAGCGTTCTGATCCTGCTCTCCACCCACTGCTGCCATGGCAAGGAGAAGGAAGAGAAATAAGAGAAAGAAGGTGGACCAGGTATGGCTGCATTTCATTCTTGCCAGTGAATGCACGTAGAGATCGAGATCACACTTTTCGCATGGATTTCGCAGGGTGAACAGTCGCAGCTGGGAGGGGGTGATGCCTCTAGTGGACCTCCAAATGCGCAGCCTCAGTCTCAGCTCGACCAGGTATTCTCGCTGTTGCGAAGCCCATGTAGAAATCACTCCTTTCCCATTTTGCAGGGTAAACCGTCTAGCAAGAGGGTGTGGATGGGTGGCGGTGATGCTTCTAGTAGTGGACCTTTGAATCCTCAATCTCAGATCGTCCACCAGGTATGGCTGCATTTCATCCTCTCAAGTTATATACCCATTTTACAACAGGGCAAACCATCTAAGAAGAGGATGCGGCTGGGAGGGGGCGATGCTTCCAGCAGTGGACCTCCCAAGCATGAGAAGGTGCTAGTCTGTTTTTTGTCTAATCTTCCATGCCATATGGTGACTGTTTGCATCTTAGTTCGACTACACGCTGGATTATTTCATCCAGCGAGAACCAGACAAATTGCTTGTTAATGATCCTCACCGGAGATCGTTTACTGCGGCGCAAGCAGTACAATGGTGCCCGGATATGCTTCGTGACTGCAGCAGAATGACGTTCTTGACAAACAACCAGCTGCCAAGAAAGTTTGCCCGGTAAGATACTTCATCTCTTACTTGCTGCCATAATGCTTTTGTATATAGCTTTGCAGTCCCTTCGGACATGCAACAGAAGTGGAGACAGTATTTACAGGATCAACATCTCAGGAACCAGACAATCAAAGTTCACAAGCAACATATTAAGGAGATGCCTGAAGATCAGCAAGTGCGGTTTTCAAAGCGTAAACATCATCAGGCCAGAGCTAGTGTGATCCACTTTGCATGTGATCACATGCTCACTCTCTACATGGAAGTCAGTAAGAATCTCTGGCGGCTGGTCTTCTACACTGACGAAGTAACAAATCAAGCAGTGGGAATAGGCCAGTTTGATGACATCGAAAACTATGACAGTTTTCTTGACTGGGTGTCCTCAAACGTCCGTGAAACCCATCCGGAATTATATCCTAGCAATGTAGAATAGTTGCATTTGTAATTACTGGAAGTAATCAAGAGCAGTAACTTTTCTTTCTACTCACTGAGCTGCTGGGACTTTTTTTGCGAGCCTTACATAGTTCTTCAGGAAAGAGCATGGTTGATATCCTCCGACTCGAGCTTATTAGCTGTGCAACTCAGTGGCCACAGCTAAATGAGGTATGTGCACGCGTTCCAGCTCAATCCTCCTTCAAGCAGACACTTCGATGGAATATTAGCTGTAAGAATGGAAGTGAGTCCAGGCTCCCTAACTAGTTGTTAATTTGAAGGTGGGAGTCGACCAGCTATTGTCAGTGGAGAACTATACCAAGGCAAGGTACAGAACTCTTTCCTTCTTCGAGCTCTGCCTTCTTCCATTTGTTTCCATTTGTTTTTCAAAGTAGAAGGCCGAGAGTATGAGCACAGGCATTTTGCCGCACGCGAATATGAAAAACTTAACTATATATCTGCTAAAGGCAAGAAGGTGGTCGTGATAGGTCAGGTGATACAGGAACACATTGCATCGGTACTGCAGTTTCATCACAGCTGCAAGACCATTGATGGATTTTGTTCTTCTCAGGCCCTTGGTTGGAGTGGGATGATATGTTCACCACAGTGACATTCGAAGAGTTGGTCTCGATCATAGAGCTACTCCCTGGCAACTCGTGCACCAGGGAATCCTTGCCTACTGGTAAGAGTCAAGGCAAAGGAGAAGTTCAAAGTGGCACACAAACACATTTATGGCAAATTTACTACAAATGTCAATGGTGTCTTTGCTGCTGGTGACTGTTGAAGAGGACAATCACTGGTTGTGTGGGCAATTGCTGAAGGGACTCAAGCATAGCACAGATTGACAAGTTTACCAAGGTTGGCAAGGACAAATGTAGTTTTTCTAGAAGCCCTAAACATCAAATCTTCCCATGTCATTGATTCAAATACCCGCTCACTGCTTTGAATGTTGGCAGAATACTACTAGACAGCCGCCTATGTATTTAAGGTGATGACAAGGTTTAGAGGTGAATTTTTTAGTGTTTTGGCAAGTTGTTAAATAACTTTTAGAATATTAAATTAACCTGAGTATATTTAAAAGGTTTATTTTTAACTTTTATTAATTTTTCCAACAAAATATAAATGATAATATATAACTAATATAACTAAAAATAGGAAGAAAATTTTATTATAATACATATTCTTTTTAGTTAAAATTTTAAGAAATATATATATTTAATTAACTTATATATAAGAGTGATCAATACTTATCAAAATCCCACTATGTTAATATTAATATTTTACATTGTAAATATATATTTAAACCTCATATTATAGAAGACAATTATAGTCCCTTAGTTGATAAACTGAGATTTAAAAAAACATTAGGAGGCACTAGTAACTTTATAAGTGGTGTAGTGTTTTATTGATCCTTTTATATGAAATGCTTAAGTTGTTGCATATGTAAAAAATTTAGAGGATTAAACTGTTGAATATTATGCTGAACTTTATAACTTTGCAATCCAATTTGCAATCCCTTCCACTAAGCAAGGAGCTTCTTAAATAAACCATATACCATAAGATTGAGAAAAGAAAACAACACTAAATTATTTATTTTGTACTTTATATATGAATAATGATAAGAGTTGTAGCACCACTATTATCCCATTTATATGCAGCTCAAATGTTTAATAGACTCTACTCAAACCACTGGATGTAAAATATTGATCCTAAGACTTAACATCAATAACTCATGATAATCGTGAAGGTAAACTCAACTCTATTTGCAATATTGGATCATAACTATATATAAATTTATATAATGAAGCACAACTAAATTCTATACCTCCATGATATATGCAATTATACCAATCTAGCCATAACATTTCCTAAATGATAAATGACCTCAAAGTTATATATTTGAAACTTTAAAACCCACTAAACTATACAACCAACTAATTTCTTCTACTTTAATAATGAAGTGATCATACCCCTTAACAATGTAAAGAACCATGTAAGTATACATGAAGTTTCTCAAAACCTTAAACTACTACTAACCACTCTTTCTTTATTGTGGAGTGATTCATTTTTATTAATTGTAATTTATGATTGATGTATATGATAGGATGATATTGACTAGGTACATTTATGGTCTCTTGCATCAACCTCTAACATGATTTTTAAAAGCATCCATTCACAAGATGAAAAGTCAAGTGTAATCAAGATATGCCAAAATTAGAAGAGTTGTCAACACCTTTTTAAGATCTGCAAATGCTCATTCACAGTTCTCATAACATTGATGGCCTTTTTTAAACTCCTATCCCTTCTTTACTCTTTTCTCATATTTTTTATGAGCCTATTACTTTAGTATCAATGGATTTTTTAGATGAGGATTCCATACCATCAACATTCACTATATTTGATATTTAGTATTTATAAGATGTAGATCTAGATTTACTTTCTCTTGACAAGGTTTATAAGGTTTAAAGGTTAAGTTATGGATTTGAAAGTTTTATGATAGGTTTAAGAATCATACATTATTTGTTGATAACTTGCCATTTCAGCATTTATATTTTCAAAATCACCTTAAAGACAACCTTCTTTATTTTATGGGGATTGATCCTAATAACTATTTGCAATTGGTGGTGTTTTGAATATTTATTCCACGTTTTCTCTACACTTACTATAACTCTTCTATTTTAGGTAGAGACATGAGATATTGTCATGTGATTGAAAAGCTGCACAAGTTTTTCTATTAGCTAAAGAAGTTATAATGTTATCTAATATATATATATATATATATATATATATATATATATATATATATATATATATAAAATTGTGTTTAGTGTCAAACTCATAATACTCCTCCTCGTGTTGTGGAAGGATAGTTGGAGTTAATTGCAATTTTCCACCTATTTTAGTTAGTGGCATTGATTTAATAGGACATTTTCCATGGTTGATTATTAACAATAAATACATCATTATTACTTTTGACTACTTGACTCAGTAGGTGGAAATTAGTGCTCTTGCTAGGGCATCTATAACTGTTATTGAATATTTCTTCCTCAATCGAGTGGTATTTCAATATTCATATCTAGAGCATATTCTCTTTAATAATGTTCCCATGTTTATGGTTGAAATAGATGGTTTAGTCCTTTAAAGGGATAAGTGCAAAATACATAACTTTCAGTAGCTAAGTTTGGACTTGAAATTGGAATAAAAAGTGATGTTTACATTGCAAACATGTTCCCGATTTATTAACAGCTACTCTCTCAATTAGAAACATGAGAGTGGCTAAGCTGGCCTATATTGACCAAGTCAAAGTATTCCTAGAATGTTTTAACAAATAAAATGAGCCATTATTATTCCTATTTATTAATTTAATTAAACAGTTTTATGTTTAGTTAATAACTGACGAATATCCTGGAATATACCAAATATCTCTATAGAAAAAAAGTTATCCTTTCCTTTTATTGGGCTTGACTCCAAGATCACTAAAAAGGCAATGCAGATAACTCAGAGCTGGGCCTTCATTGCTGCACCTGCAGCAGAGCTTACTGGCGCTTGATCCTTCATCATAAACTTTGAGCGTTTTGTTGCTCCTGAGAGCACTGTGAATGTCCCCCCTTTAATCTTAACACTGAAGGAGAAGTACCTGAATCGTTCGCTTTCCTCTGTTTTTTCTTGAAAATCTCAGGCTCGGCATCTTCCAAGCTGCACAACATGTCGTTAGAAAAGCCAACAAAAAGTGCACCTGTGGCCATCAGATTCCCGGAAACTGTCCACAGCACTTCTGCACACAACAGAGGGCCTGTGATCACTGCATTTACACTGTTATGAACAAAAAGTTAAGCTACCCTCGGTGGTGGGCATCCCTCTTGCTCTTGGAAACCTCCCTGACGCTGCTGGGACCTTCCATGACACTAAAGCACAAATGACAATGTCAAGGTGGCAATAGAATTGATGATGTAAAGAGTACCTCTGAACCAAAGCAATGTACACCTCCTTTGGAGTTGGCCAGACCTTGTCGATAAGTATATGAGCTTGGCACACCCTTTCCCTGGCCACGGGCTCCCCCGACAGGATGCTCTTGAGGTCAAACTCACACATTTTTGCAAAAGCCACGTTCGAGATTGAGCTGAAACAGAAAGCGCAAGACCATCAGATCAAGGAGATGAGCCATTCAAATGGATACTCGAACCAAGTTCCATGAGGAATGACGCGCAGATCTTTTTCAGAAAGGTCCTCTTGAAACTCAGGAGGCACTGTGCGGATAGTCTTCCGGATTTAGCACTTTGAGCTCCCTGGCCCTGGACACAAATATTTAAGCGAATTCACAAAAATAAGAAAGGAAAACGGGAGACATACCTCGTTGAATGTAGCACTGCGTCGAGGTAAAAGCAAGAGTAGCTGGCTGCTGTTATGGAGCTTTCGTTTCTCAGTCAAGACTGCATGTTGACATATTCCCCCACCAGCCTTTTCTCCTTGGAAAACCTGCTGCCCATAAAAGTTGGGTCATACAGAAACCGTAAAACTAGGATTAAGTCGCCATTTTTTCATATTTTTTGCTACTTTTTTAAAGATTAGAGCTTTTTTGGATCGAACACGAGACTATTTTTTTGTATGGTATGACAGCTCCTCACGACTATACTGCTTTGTGATTCGCACTAGTCTTGCATTGCAATTGTTATAAAGAACCTCAAAAATAATACCACTTCATCAATATGCTCTTCATCCTTATCCTAGCAAAGGATGTTCAGAGTTAGTAACTAAACGATATTATGAATAAATAAAAGACTTACACTATTGAAGATGATAACAAGCCAATGGAAAACCTACTCCTTCGCTCTTGTAACATTTAGATTTTGAGGAAACAAAACCAAATTCAGAATAGTGGATACTTATTTCTTTAGTGCCAAACACAAGTTTGGAATGCAATCTTGAATAGAATCTATGTTGCAAGCAAAAAGAATATTTATGTCAATCAAAAAATCTGGATCTATGAGCATATTATCTCAATTGCAGGACTTTGTATAGTCACATGGATGTCTCGCCATAAGCTTTCTCTATTGTTGCAGTTCCAATGACAACATGTCGCTGCAACCATTGGTATAACAATCTCATCCTTGTTATTTGAAGATCTTGCATACAAACCATATTGAAAATTATAAAGTTATGTGTATAGAAATTGATGTGGTTACAAGTCAACTTCTGGTTAAGCGTCTTCACCTTCAAGTTATGCCTTGCATTGCCCTTGCCCAACCTTCACGCTCATAATCACAAAACTCACCACAATATTGTTCACTTGAATGACAACTTAGGGGTGGGAAAGTCTACTTTCCTCAAATACATCATAAGGATAGAAAATGATGAGCCAAACTCAGTTTTAGAGACTATCTCTTATCTTTAGCTCACAACCATAGAAGATATGGTTTGACAATTTGCACTTATAAACTCGCTCAAGAAGCTTGGTTCTCCACTACACTTGCCTCTCAGAGTTGAGGTAAGCTACCTAGTAGTTGGAGAATGACTCCATCAACTCTTAGTGTAGCTTCTTCCTAGATAAAGTTGATGGGAGATCAACATAACACTTCAAGTACTTCTTGCCCTTAGAACATGGTGTTGCATTTCTTAGCCACCCCTCTTATTATCCTTGACTTGGTATAGCTCCTTGGCAAGGATATTCCACTATTGAGATGGATACCTACCATCATCTTCATAGAGTGCTTTAGTCATCCAACACTTGCAACCATTTTTGACTATTTGCTCACTTGTGTCTAGGAGATTCTTGAGCATCCTCAAGTGCATCCCTTATTTGTGCTCCATAGTTCATCCAAGTGGCATTATAGATCTCTAAAAGGTCCTCTTGCCATTGCATGACACTCTAGCGATATAAATAGTCACAATATAATCACACAATCCCTTCCTTGAGACACAAGGGTCATTGCCATCTATGGGATAATAAAAGCTCAAGTGCATGTGCCTCTTCACACTTACAAATCTCTAGGCTTTCTCTTACCTTATTTGTATTGGCCAATTCAATTAAAATTATGGGTACATTGTACAAAACCTAGCTCACACACAGGAAGTTTAAACGAAAACCACCATATCAACTCTAATAGTATTAGCAAGCTAAACATCACTTCACCTCATAAGAGGTAATTCCACATGATACTTGCTTAGTATTCTATATAGAATAAATTATCAACACTTGAAGCTCACTCTTTAACTTCTTCTCTAAGATCAAGTTCGTTTGTTACCATATCCAAAGTGGCGGTCTCTCCAAATAGACTTTTAATCTCCATTATTGGTTCATTGAAGCCTTCTTCCTCTTCAATTTCTTTGCGGGTATGAAGTTAAGCCATGGCTTGTGTCTTGAAAACTTTAAAAAAAACCACTATAATAACACATAGTTTTAAATATAGCTTTATCTATTTTGATTATTTTGCAAGCATGGTTCTATTTTCAAGGCAAATCAGAATGTAACTTTGGTAAAATCATAATTATATGGTTTTTCAAGTGAGATATCTTTTGCTTAAATCAGAAAGCTATTCTTAGTAGAGGTTATAGATCTTCAATACCAAATACTACCAATGAGATATTATCTATTCTTTTTTTAGCAACTAATTAACTATTTCTTAGTTATCATATAGAACTTTAGTGGTGGATCAGTACATTAGTTATATGTTTTAGCTCTAAGGAATGTGCAGTTTTATTACAATTGCATCCTACTAGTGGATGCTATACTTGAAATGCCACACTATTAGAACACTTCCATCTTGTTTTGGGATGTAGTTTTCATGCATTTCTAAGAGGTGTTTTCAACAACAATTGTCTAATTTATCACTAATGTGATTATGGGCATTGAAAGTTGTTTGTCAAAAAGTCTTTTAAGATATTCTTTTTTTACTTAGGATGGCAAGAGATTGGCATTGCTAATTCTCTTTATCAGTCTCCACTCAAGCTAATTGAGAAAACCATTTTCACATGTGCACTTTGCCATGTGACCAGTTGTGACCAATTTTACAAGCATGGCTGAGATATTGTTTAACTCTCTATTAAACATGTCTACCTTTTTCTTACATCCAGCTTGAGTTTAAACCCAAACTCAATATGCTAATTGATGGAGTATTTATATCTTCATATTAAGCCATCAATATATTGAAATAGTGCCAAACTCTATTTGGTTATATATAACATACAACTCTTGGCATTAGAATGCTAAATCTTCTAAGATTATTTCAGTGTTGCTCCATGCTCCTCTTCACTCTTTGGCTATATGTTTTGGAGTTGTTCCTCCTTCACTTTTAATTATATGCTCAAGAGTGTTTTGCATTCTAATTTCCTTATTCATTCTTGGGAGTTCAACTTTGTCTCTTCATTTAATGGTCCAAAGCTTTAGGTTTTACTCTGTTGCAAGTGTTTAAATGTTAAGTTCCACTTTGTGGTTATTTTATAATAATTCCTTATAAAGTAAAGAGTATATTACACAATTGAAATTGCAATGGTGAAACTTTAAAAATTTAGAGAAGAATTAAATGTATGGTGGAAGTGTCTCTATAGTAGAATGTTTACAAGATGGATGGAGCCTATAGCCAATACATACAAAATTGGAAGAGGATGTATAGCAGTAGAGCTCAACAATATACATTAATTTATTATATATTATATATTTATATTTTCACGAGAAAATATATATCCTTTATGTGTAGTTGAAAATAGGAAGTCCAAATTGTGCTTACATATCTTTTATTGGAAATATCACTCATGCTCAAATCCTACATAAATAAATTACGGCCCAAAGAACGTATCCCATGGGCATCACATCCCTTCCATGCCTGCCTGTCATGGGTGGGACTCCATACCTTGCTGTGCATTTGTCCAGATCCCTGAGCCCTTCACCCTAGAATCGAGGGGAAGGAGACAAAAGAACTTATTGAAGGCCACCTTTTCAGTCTTGCCCATGATGATACAATTCCCTGAGGAATTGGCACCCAAGGTTGGGGGGAGAGCTGTGGCAAGCTGGTGGCAGTGAATCTGCTGGGGATGATGCAGGTGACGTGGTTGTCGTTGAGATCTAGGTTGGAAGCTGACACTGGCTCAGTCTCTGGATCCAGCCGGTGAACCTATTGGGGGTTCCGTTCTTGATTAGATTCCATGGTAATTTTTAAGGGCCCCTATAAACTGTTTGAGGACTGGATTTTTCTTTCACGATTCCGTAGCCAAGCACGGCGCTCATTGTTGTAGATTTTCTTTGTTGACTCTTGTAGGTTGTCAGCAGCCGTGTTGGAACTAAACCCTTGAAAAAAGTGGCACGGAAAGGCACTGGCAGCACGCACATAATTGCTGCAAGAAAATCGTATTCTTTTTCTGCCCCTGGTCCTCACCTTCTTTTTCCTTTGGTCACGGATTTCTTCTTGCCTTGCTGCTCCGTGCAGAGCTTTTTAATGATGAGCGACGGCATGAAACCTGATACTGGCGCTGAGAGGATCAATGCCAGTGGCGATCGATTATTGATTCCGATGCAGCAACAGTTGCGCATCACAATCGACAACGGCTACGCTGCGTTTTCCACCTGCGCTCGCAAGCTGACGAGAGACAGCAAAGATCCAAATCTTATGAAGAACAGCAGCAATAGCATGGATGAAGAATCAGCCCTCGGAACCACTTCGAATGCTCCTGTTCCAACTGGACGTTATTTCGATGCTCTCCAGGGACCTGAACTGGAAGTTGTCGAGGTATATCATATAGTCTAAAGTTGTTTGATCACAGTCTTGTTCCTTTTGTGATTTGCAAACCCATGCCAGGAGAGTGAACAAGACCTGCTGCTACTTCCAATGGACAAGGTGTGGCCTTTCTTGCTCAGATTCCCAGTGAACAGCTTTGGCATTGTTTTGGGACTTGGCAGCCAGGGAATCTTGTGGAAGTCCCTCTCGTCCACGCCCGCCATGGAGGAGTTTGTACACATCCCGAAACAGGTCAATCTCGTCCTCTGGTGTGCAACGCTGCTTGCCTTTGTTGCCATATCTTTGACGTACCTCCTGAAATGCTTCCTCTACTTTGAGGCAGTGCGGCGGGAGTTTTTCCACCCCGTGAGGATCAACTACTTCTTCGCGCCGTGCATCGGCGGCATGTTTCTGGCCATCGGCCTCCCCGACGCCGTCGGGCTCTCGCTTCACCCTTCGGTATGGTGTTTGTTGATGGCGCCATTGTTTCTTCTGGAGCTCAAGATCTATGGGCAGTGGCTGTCGGGGGGTGACAGGCGCTTGTCCAAGGTGGCCAACCCGAGCACCCATCTTTCCATCGTTGGGAACTTCGTCGGGGCTGTTCTTGGTGCCAGAGTCGGGTGGAAAGAGCCCGCTATGTTCTTCTGGGCTGTTGGTCTCGCGCACTATATGGTGCTCTTTGTCACTCTCTACCAGAGGCTTCCTACGAACAAGAGGCTCCCAAAAGACCTCCATCCAGTGTTCTTCCTCTTTGTGGCCGCGCCCAGCACCGCCAGCGTCGCGTGGGAGGATATCACCGGCAGCTTTGGCTACGTTTCCAGGATTGTTTACTTCGTCTCGCTCTTCCTTCTCCTGTCCCTGGTAACAGACTGCTTTCTCGATTCTCATGGATGATCTTGCCTCTAAACTGTGTTCTTCAACCACCAGGTTGTCCGGGTGAATCTTTTTCGTGGTTTCAGGTGAGTAACTTTGTTTGGTTTCGAGCTCTAGCTCATCCGATGTCTGCAAGGTTCTCGATTTCTTGGTGGGCTTATACTTTCCCCCTTGGAGCGGCTGCCATTGCCACCATCCACTACTATTCAGCGGTGACGTGCACCTTGACTCGCTTCCTGGTTGTTGCTTTGTCGCTGGCTTCTGTGCTCGTTGTCGTGTCCATCTTCGTTACAACCCTTGCGTGCGCTTGTCTGTATGGAACTCTCTTCCCCAACGATCAAGCCATAGCCATCACTAGTGAGCAACACCGCAAGCAGCATCAGCTTTGCAAGCAACAGGCCTAATCCTCCAGAACAATTGCTCCTATGGCTCGTGAAGATACCTTGATTTTGAGAGCGCCAACGTCACTAGCTACGTGTATGAACGAGACTCCTGGTATGTGGTTCTTTTTCTTTCGGAAAATGTGCGCAGAGTCAAAGGTGTATCACGGAAGATCACTCTTTGAAAGTCAAAAGTCCAACACCCAAGATTCTTTTCTAAAATCTCACCACATGTTCTCCACGATGTATAAAACAAAGCTTTGAAAACGATATCAAAACCACGCTGCCCGTCAGTGTCCATCCATCCAGTGATTGCATGGGGTTCGCAAAGAGATCTCTGCGTTTGAAGTCAACACGCTTGCGTGTGAGCAGACAATGGCTGTCAGGGAATTGATCCATTACCTAAGGGGAGTGGAGTTTAGTTTGGGTGAGACGAATGCGATGAGCGCCACGATCTTTCTTCGGGTGTTCTTGGCTCTCGGATCCATTGCTTCGGTATGTTGCGTCCGCTCTAGCGATCTCCAGATCCTGCATAGTTTTAGTCAGCAGCTGGTAGACTCAAATGCGTCGCTTACAAGCTGGAAGTTAGAATCGCCATGCTCGTCCTGGGAAGGCGTGTTGTGTCGCGACGATGGCGTCACAGTGACAGCGGTCTTGCTATACAACAAGTTCTTGACGGGTCAGATATCTCCTTCGCTGGGCCACCTGAAATTCCTGCAACGCTTGGATCTCTCCCAGAATGGCTTGAGTGGACACATACCTGTGGAGCTCTTGAAACTCACCGAGCTGACGATGCTAAGCCTTTCCAGCAATCAGCTGTCTGGTGAAATTCCCAGGCACATGGAAATGCTCGAGAACCTGGAATATCTATACCTGTCAAGGAACAACTTGAGCGGGAGCATACCTCGTAGCTTGGGAAGCTGTCGAAGGTTGAAAGAGCTGGATGTTTCTGGAAATTACCTCGAAGGAAATGTGCCAGTTGAGCTTGGACAGCTTAGACGACTGGAAAAACTTGGCGTAGCCATGAATAATCTCAGTGGAGGCATCCCGGATTTTACAAACTGCACGAATCTCACGGACCTGGCGCTGTCGTTTAACAACTTAGCAGGCAATGTACATCCAAGCGTGGCAACGCTGCCCCGGCTCCAGAACCTATGGTTGAATGACAATCAGCTCAGTGGGGACCTTCCAGTAAAACTTGGAAGACACAGCAACTTACTAGTTTTATACCTGTCCAGCAACCGGTTCACAGGGACTATTCCCGAGGATCTGTGCGTCAATGGCTTTCTGGAGAGAGTATACTTGCACGACAATAATCTCCAAGGCGAAATCCCACCAAAGCTCTTGACATGTCCAAAGCTAGAACGGCTGTTGCTGCAAAACAACATGCTCACGGGTCAAGTCCCGGAAGAGGTCGGCCAGAATCAAGTGTTGAATTACCTGGATCTCTCCAACAACCGGCTCAATGGTTCTCTTCCAGCTTCGCTGAATGACTGCAAAAATCTGACGACGCTTTTCCTCGCATGCAATCGCATTTCTGGCGACCTTATCAGCGGGTTTGAGCAGCTCCGCCAGCTGAACTTGTCGCACAACAGGCTCACTGGACTCATTCCTCGACACTTCGGTGGATCGGATATCTTCACGCTGGATCTTAGTCACAACTCCCTTCACGGAGAAATTCCTCCAGACATGCAAATACTGCAAAGACTGGAGAAACTCTTTCTCGATGGAAATCAGCTGGAAGGAACCATCCCGCGATTTATAGGAACTTTCAGCAAGCTTCTCGCTCTTGTCCTGAACAACAACAAGTTTACAGGCAGTATTCCCGGTGATCTTGGAGGCTTACATTCACTCAGACGGCTCGACCTGAGTAGCAACAGACTGTCGGGTACAATACCGGCTCGGCTCGAGAACTTGAGAATGCTGGAAGACTTGGATCTGTCTGCAAACAATCTGGAAGGCAACATTCCTTCCCAGCTTGAACGGCTAACAAGCTTGGAGCACCTCAACGTGTCATATAATAACCACTTACTTGCACCAATCCCGTCGGCCTCAAGCAAATTCAACAGTTCTTCCTTCCTAGGCCTCAGAAATCGTAACACCACCGAGCTCGCCTGCGCAATAAACTGTAAACATAAGAACAAGCTTTCTACAACCGGTAAAGCAGCCATAGCATGCGGGGTAGTATTTATATGCGTTGCTCTAGCAAGCATCGTTGCATGCTGGATCTGGAGACGTAGAAACAAAAGGCGAGGAACCGACGACAGAGGCAGGACTCTCTTGCTGGAAAAGATCATGCAAGTGACAAACGGATTGAATCAAGAGTTCATCATAGGACAGGGTGGCTATGGAACTGTTTACCGAGCAGAAATGGAGTCGGGAAAAGTTCTTGCTATCAAGAAGCTCACTATCGCAGCCGAGGACAGCTTGATGCATGAGTGGGAAACCGCTGGTAAAGTCAGGCACCGAAACATCCTCAAAGTTTTAGGCCACTACAGACACGGAGGATCAGCACTTCTCGTTTCCAACTTCATGACAAACGGAAGCTTGGGGAGCCTGCTACACGGCCGCTGCTCAAACGAGAAGATCTCGTGGCAACTTCGTTACGAGATTGCTCTAGGCATTGCTCACGGCCTCTCATACTTGCACCACGACTGCGTGCCAAAGATAATTCACAGGGACATAAAAGCCAACAACATTCTCTTGGACAAAGACATGGTTCCAAAAATTGCAGACTTTGGCTTGGCCAAGCTCATCGAGAAAGAAGCGGAGACGAAGTCCATGTCCTACATCGCAGGCTCGTATGGATACATTGCTCCAGGTAGAAAACAAAAAGAAACGAAGAAAGAAGCTCTCAAACTCACATTTCTCTCTCTCTCTCTCTCTTTGCAGAGTATGCTTTCACGCTCAAAGTGAACGAGAAAAGCGACATATACAGCTTTGGAGTGATACTTCTCGAGCTGCTGCTACGAAAGACACCGCTCGATCCACTCTTCTCAGAGACCGATGGAAACATGACGGTGTGGGTAAGAAACGAGACGAGAGGATCATCCACAGGCTTGGAAAGCGTGGCAGATCCAGAGATGTGGAGGGAAGCCTCCCGGATCGAGAAAAAGGAGATGGAGAGGGTTTTCCAGATTGCGCTGCTGTGCACAAAGGGCAATCCAGCGGACAGACCCACAATGCAGCAAATTGTGGAAATGCTGAGGACGACGCCAATCCATACCTGAGAAGCGCTCCTCCTCCGAGCTTAGAGCCCTAACTAAAAGAACCCTATGGAATTGGCGGGAAATTCAAAAACCTTGTGGTTGAATGGAGGACGACTGGGTTACTCTTGTGAGAGCTTGCAAGACTCTCGCTAGGGCGAAAGCTCTCCACGCGAGGATCGCCGGCGCCACGCATTCCCCGCTTGATTCGTCGGTTTTCCTCTCGAATCTCGTCGTCCAGATGTATGGGCGATGCGGGAGCGCGGCGGCTGCCCGCCAGGTTTTCGATCGGATCGCTTCCAAGAACAGCTTCTCGTGGATGCTGCTGCTGTCTGCGTATGCCCAGAATGGGGATGTGGAAGAGGCCAGGCGCGTGTTCGATGCGATGCCGGAGAGAGATCTCGTCTCCTGGACCGCGATGCTATCGGCCTACACCCACAGCTGGAATCTGGGCGGGGCGATCGACGTCTTTCAGAGAATGCCGCGGTGGGATCTCGTCGCGTGGAATGCGATGCTCTCGGCGCTTGCCAGGGGCGGAGATCTTCCCCAGGCGCAGGCCCTGTTCGATCAGATGGCCGAGAAGAACATGGTGTCGTGGAATTCGCTGCTGGATGCCTACACCCAGCACGATCAACTAGAGGAGGCCGAGGGGATCTTCAATTCCATGCCGGAGCTGGATCTCATCTCGCTCACCAGCATGCTCTCGGCATACACGCAAAGAGGGCGAATCGAGGACGCCAAGAACACCTTCGATCGCATGCCGGAGAGAGATCTCGTGTCGTGGACCGCGATGATCAGCGCGTTTTCTCATACCGGATCTCTGCGCGAGGCCAGCGCCACCTTTCAGTCCATGCCCGAGTGGGATGTTGTGTCCTGGAACTCGATGCTCTCGGCATATGCCCAGGCGGGGCATCTAGAGGAATCAAAATCTCTGTTTGATTCCATGAAGGAGCGTAACTCTGTCTCTTGGAACGCAATTCTTTGCGCCTACGCATCCATCTCAGAGAATCCGGTTGATGCCAGAAACACTCTTGAGAATATGCCAGAGCACAATCTCATCTCGTGGCATGCCATGCTTGCTGCATATGCCAGAAACGGGCATTTGGCTGAGGCTCGGGGGATTTTTGATTCGATGAGGGAGAGAAACACCGTCTCTTGGACAAGTATGTTGGCTTTTTACGCTCAAAAGGGGCATCTTACCGATGCCCGAGGAATGTTTTTGTTGATTCCAGAAAGATGGCTTGCTTCCTGGAATGCGATGCTTGCTGGGCATGCCCAAAGCGGGCATTTTGACGTAGCAATGGAGCTTTTCGGGGAGCTCCTCGTCGAGGGTATTGATCCCGACGAAACTTCACTCCTCTGTGTTCTATTGGGTCCAGCGCGAGTGGGCGATCTTCGTGCTGGGTGGAGCTGCTTTGTGTCAATGACGAGAGATTTTGGGCTTTCTCCCTCGAAGCTCCACTACTGCTGCATGGTTGATCTCCTGGGCCGAGCTGGGCATTTGGAAAACGCGAGAGAGCTCATCAAAACAATGCCGTATGAGCCGGATTCTGTCGATTGGAAGTGCTTGCTTGGAAATTCGACGACGAGCGCTCACAAGGATAGCAGAGTTGCAATGGCTGCCTGTGAATCAAACAGGGAACTCTCTGCCCCTTACGTATTGCTCTCCAATTTATACAAATGCTAGGGTCTAGGGTTTAGGGTTTAAAAGGTTTTAAATTTTAAATCATTTTGGAATGGGATCTATTTCTAGGGCAGCCGTGAGATCCATCCATGGCGTTCGTGACGCGGAGCAATTGGGAGGAGGCGCTAGTCGAGGCTAGGGCTCACATCCGCCAGGCGGCATTTGTGGCTGTGGATCTGGAGCTGACCGGCGTCCAGACGACGCCATGGCGCGGCGCCACAGAGGTGGACAATCTCCACACTCGCTACCTCAATCTTCGCGACTCGGCCGAGAAATTTGCGATGATCCAGTTTGGCCTCTGCCCGGTCTTGTGGGATGCTGCCGGTGGGAAATTCATCGCCTATCCGTGAGTTTTAGTGTGATCTTTGAGGTGAATTTCTACTTTTTCTTCCAATGCAGCTATAACTTTTGTTTGTTCCCGCGTCACGAGCTCCAAATCGAGATGCCCGCGAGAGATTTCTTGTGCCAGGCGACTTCACTCGAGTTTCTTGCGAAGCACCAGTTTGATTTCAATGCCTGCATTTACGACGGTGAGCTTTTTCTTTTTCTCTTCTTCCATAGCTGATAACTCTGCGATCCAGGAATTTCTTATCTATCTCACGAGCAGGAGAAACTCGCTAGACATAAACTGAAGTTGACGGATGCGGATGGAGCACCACGCGAGCTTGAGAGCTTCTCGGCACTGGAGATTCCACTCAATAGAACAGCGGACGTTATCTTTAGCGAGAGCGTGCGAGTCCAAGCCGGGGAATGGCGTGACAAAGTGCTGCAAAGAGAAAAGGATGCTCACGAACCTGAGGAGCGGCTGTGCCTCGTTGTGGAAGTTGCTGGTAACCATGAAGCCAACCTCGTTCACCAGGTAAGTTTCGTGCTTGTTTTCACGTTTTCTACAGTCACTATCCATTTCTTCGTCAGGTTTTGCGAAAGAGCTTCCAAGATCTCGTTCCTTTTACGGAGGATGGTGCAAAGAAAGTGAAAATTCTGTTTCCTCGATCTGTGAAGGAGAGGGCGCTCTTAGTGGTGAGTGAACTGCAGATTCTTTTTCTTCTTCACTCGGGTCGTGTTTTGAGCGTTCTCTTCCTTGCAGGGTCAATGGGAAAAGGATAGAAGGTCGAGATTGGAAAACCAGATCATGGATGCAATAGGATTTCGTCAACTTATTGATGCTCTAGTGGAGTCGAAGAAGCCAGTGGTCGGACACAATTGCTTTCTTGGTAACCAACCTTTCAATCATTTCTTGGCCAAAACTTACAACACTGTTCTCCAGATATTGCTCATATTTACAACAAATTCTTCGCAACTCTTCCTTTGAGCTGCTCCGAATTCTGCTCGTCCATCCACCAGCATTTCCCTTGCATCTTCGACACCAAGTACTTGCTGAAAGCGGACTCGGCGGCTCAAGAAATGCTTGGGAAAGGCGGCACAACCTTAGGCCCGGTGTTCTCAAACGTGGGAAAGCTGCCAAACAAAGTCCAGATCGAGTTTGGAAGCTCCAGCCTTTGCAGGTACGATGGGACAGAGATGAAGCACGAGGCCGGCTATGATGCTTACATGACGGCGGCAGTCTTTGCCAACATCTGCCAGTTTATGAAGATGGATCCCGCGAACTTGCCTTCACTCTGCGAGCAAGCAAAAGAGGGCGAGGAAGAAAGATCAGGCCTTGGGAGCCACGCAAATCACTTGTACCTTGGTTGGCGAGGGCACTTTGTCCTCGATCTTTCGACTGGCCAGGAAGCAACTGGTCCCAGGTCACTCAAGTCTTCTCGATCCATCGAGCGTGAGAAGGCCAAGAGTGTGGCACTGATGTGGGGCTCCGGTTCCACTCGAAGCTTGGAAGTTGACAGTCGAAGCTTGGAAGCTGACGTGAAAGCCTGCTTTACCGCTAAATCACCACCGCATGTAGAAGTCGTGCGCATCGATGAGAGCTCCGCGTTTGTGGTTTTCCGGAGGAAGGAGTCCCTAGAATCCCTGGTGCAAGCCTTCGAATGCTCC
This sequence comes from Selaginella moellendorffii, assembly GCF_000143415.4. Classification (NCBI taxonomy): domain Eukaryota; kingdom Viridiplantae; phylum Streptophyta; class Lycopodiopsida; order Selaginellales; family Selaginellaceae; genus Selaginella; species Selaginella moellendorffii. The sequence continues at coordinate 441,472 of NW_003314329.1, read as the reverse complement.
GGTCACCACGACAAGGTTGGCGTGTGCGATGTTAGCGGCCTGGTTGCACGCGGCTGGAAGATTGCCCGATATGAGTTCTTTGAGAAGCTTTGCGAGTCGCCACTGTCAACGGCAAAGCTCACGGACGCAGTCACTTCGATGCATCTTCAAGCTGAAAGTAGTAGCTCGAGGAAGCGACCGCGATTATGAAAGCCAGGATCGTTTTTTTTTTCCTCTCTCTTGCTACGCTCCGCTACCTCCAACCGGAACTACGAGACGATCGGCTAGCATGAATGACAAATCGCCCATTTGTGACAAGAGATCGTTCACTGGATCCTCGGCTGCTGGCCCATTGCTAGCACTGGTTCCAGAAAGTTTTGCTTATCAGTAAGAGCACTAGAACAAAACACGATATCGATACCTTTTGGAGCTTGCAAACGAGCCCAAAGATTCGTGTTCTCCATCCAAAACTGGCTCACGGAGAATCTCAGCACTTTGTCCAGGTGTAGAAAAAGATGAAGGGTGTTCGATCTGTCGCCAAAAGCCACGACCACCTCAGTTCGATCTCAGAAAGGATTCCAAATGCTCACACACGACGATAGAAAGATCTCTCCTGTTGTCGACGCGAGAAAAAAAAAGTGATCTCACACGAGCTACGTACGTGTAGCTTCTTCTCTTTCCCTTCCAACTAGTAGATGCAAGAATGCTGGCACTGGAATTAACATACCGAGGGATCCGAGCTCAAAGATTGCAAGAATCGCGCGAAAGCAACCGATTTCTCGAATTCGAATGGCTGCCGCTTGTGCTCCTGCTGCTGGCGGCCCGGGATCTGAGATCCACACACGAAGCAGATGCGCGCGCGAGGAAATATTCGCGCGGAGCACTTGGAGCAGCCGGCGCTCGATCCAGATCCCTGCGACACCAGATCCTGGAGCGTCTGGAGGCGATCTGGCGATGAATCTTGCCCCACTGCCACGCCCTGGATTGCCTGCTCGAGGCGCTGCCTGAGAGCCTCCTTGTCCATTCCCTCTCCCCGGTGCCCTAAAGTCATAGCCTAGATGAATAGCTTAGAGACGGAGAAGAGCGATGGCGCCGCGCGAGGAATCGGCAAATACCAGAAGATTTCGCCGCTGAGCGACGGCAGCAAGGACGATTTGGCTGTGAATCAGGTGTCCGTGCCACAGGTGAGCGACCTCTCTCGATGCTTCTCTTCTAGCTGCTGATTCGTGTCCAAAGGCGCGAGGATGGAAGAAGCTCATGGCTTATGTCGGCCCTGGCTTCCTCGTCGCGATTGCATACATGGATCCCGGGAATTGTAAGTCTTAACGAGAGCTCTTTGAATCGAGAGCGTGAGCTACAGGCTGTTTGATCTTTCTTTGTGATATGATTTTCATTTCTAAAATTCTCTGTGTTTGTCTTTGTTTGTTCTAGTCGAGAGCGATCTCCAAGCTGGAGCACAGTTCAAGTATGAGGTGAGATTCAGGAACTTCTCCTGCTCTTCCAGTAAAAATTCTCACAATGTTTGTTCTCACAGCTGCTGTGGGTTCTTCTTCTTGCGACCGTCTCCGGTGCATTGATACAGTCTCTTGCTGCCAATCTGGGAGTTGTAACTGGTTAGCTTGGTATTTAATTTTCTCTTGAGGCGAGGAGTCCTTGCAAGGACTAACACACCGTTTTTGGATGTGCAGAGAAGCATCTGGCACAGCATTGTCGCTTGGAGTATCCACCCAAGGTGAATCTAGTGCTGTGGTTTTTAGCTGAGATTGCTATTGTCGCCAGTGATATTCCCGAAGGTGTTAAAACTTTTATCTTGTAGCTGCTTGATCTTAACGTTTTTCTGTTTGATGCCAGTGATTGGGACGGCGTATGCTCTCAACATGCTCTTTGGCCTTCAATTATGGATTGGAGTCGTACTTACCGGATTGAGCACGCTTCTTTTTCTTGCTTTGCAGCAATACGGGGTACGCTTCTCGTTTTTTCTTCAGGCTATTGTACTTGGATAAAGCTCAGCTCTGCTGTTCTCTCCTCAGATTCGCAAGCTCGAGATCTTCATATCGATTTTGGTGTTTACGATAGCTAGCTGTTTCTTCGTGGAGATGTTCAATGCGCGTCCCTCTCCTGTGGAGTTGATGAAGGGACTGTTTATTCCTAGATTAAGTGGAAATGGAGCAGCAGGGATAGCCATCTCCCTCTTTGGTGCCATGGTTATGCCGTAAGTATACTGCTTTGTTTACGTTGTGGATAAGTTCTGACTCTTTTTGTCTGCAGGCATAACTTGTTTTTGCATTCAGCTCTCGTGCTCACAAGATCGACTCCTCAGACAATGGAAGGAATCCGGGTAAAGTTCTATATGTCTTTGTATTCAGTGTGAATTCATGTGGTGTCTCGGTGGTGGTATCAGGATGGGTGCAGGTACAATTTAATCGAATGCTGTTTCGCATTGCTCGTGTCTTTTGCCATCAATCTGGCAGTTGTAGCTGTCAGTGGAGCGGTTTGTAGCGACTCTCAACTCTCAGTAGATGATGCGGATCGATGCAGTAACTTAGACTTGAATCGTGCTTCTTTCCTTTTAAAGGTGAGACAACCATACGTATACAATTGCTGTGTTCTCACCTAGGAACTTCTTAGCATGTCCTTGGGAGCTGGAGCGGGGTTTTGTTCGGAATCGCTTTGCTTGCGTCAGGCCAAAGCTCGACAATTACTGGGACATTTGCTGGGCAGTATGTCATGCAGGTTGGTTTTTTGCTGCCTGGTGTGATTCCCTCGAATAATTGTGCTCTTTCAGGGATTTTTGGAGCTCCGGTTTGAGCAGTGGATTAGGAACTTGTTGACAAGATGCGTTGCAATTGTTCCAAGTCTAGTTGTGGCTCTACTCGGCGGATCATCTGGTGCCGGACAGCTTATCATAATATCCTCGGTAACCATCATCGAAAGTTTGCATAACTTTTCGTGGCTTGACAAAGCTTTGGTTGCTGCAGATGATTCTTTCTTTCGAGCTACCGTTTGCACTCATACCACTGCTCAAGTTCACAAGCAATCCAGGAAAGATGGGTCCGCATGTCAACCACAGAAAGGTACTTTTACGATTTTCTAGTCTCGAGTTTGTGTGGAAACTTGACAATGCCGCTACAGGTGACAATATTGACTTGGGTGATCGGATCGAGCATCATTCTGGTGAATTTGTTCTACCTGGCCAGCAATTTTATCAAGTGGCTGCAAAGATCTAGACTGCGGAGACTACACATTGCTCTTCTGGGGATTGCTGGTTTCTTGGCATTGCTCGCTTATGCGCTGCTAGCCGCGTATCTGGCCTTTCGCAAGGATAACGAAGGAACGTACAGGCTCTCGAGCAGCGTGGAGGAGGAACAAGATGGTTTTGTCGACAAAGAGAGCGTCGTTGTTAATTAACCCTCTTTAGTATTAATTAATTCAACATGGTAGACGAAGAACCCTATTTCTTTTGTTTTCGCCATGGTTGTGGAGACGCCCACTTCCAATCCGCTGCCTCCTCCTCCGCGGCGCCGGAACGATGGCGGATCATCGTCGCGCCAAGAGAATCTCTCCAATGCGGATTTCCGGCGGATGGTCATGGAGACGCCGCGGCGAGCTCCACCGGATGAGAGCTCCAAGGATCAACGCCCTAAGAAGTAAGTGTATAGGCTACATTACACTGGTGAATAGTCTCAAGTGAAATTTCGTCCAGGAAGAATGCCGATGAGAGCGCAAAGCGTCCTGCCCGAAAGTTTCGACCGCCCAAGCCCAAAGAGTGAGCGTTTCTTTTGTTCTTTTTCTTTTGTTCTCTTTGCTTATGCGAGTTCATTGTCTTAGAGAGGAGAAGAAACCGACCAAAGTCGACGAAGAGGATGATTTGCCAAAATATCGCGATCGTGCTAAAGAGCGGCGCGAGGATCAAAATCCAGACTACGAACTTATGGCTGCAGCGTCTGGAATCAGCACCTTACACGCTGTAGCTCCTCCGGGAGCTGTCGACTTACAGTGAAGTAATTCTTTCTCACGTGGAAAATCGTTTATGGTGGTGTTTTTCTATTCTCCCTGCAGGGCAGCTGAAATACAAAAGAAGATATCCATAGCCAACAGCAAGTACCTTGGAGGTAAGCTTACCATTTCATAGATTTATGAATTGGCTCTAGTAACACAGGTGATGTCGAGCACACGCACCTGGTAAAGGGGCTAGACTACGCCCTCCTAAACAAAGTCCGGAGTGAGATTGATAAGAAACCCGAAGAGTTGGAGGAGCCTGAGGAAGAAATAAGGTGCAAAACCTACTCTTTTCTTGTGTTTTCTGAGAGCGCATGTTTTTTATTTTCAGGGTCAGCAAGAGCGAGGACGAACCAATCAAGTTCAATACTCCAGTTGCCAGGGTGAGAGGTTTGTGCGTTGTGTTTAGTTTTGAATCTAAAGTGTTCTCGCAGGTGATATACAAATGGTTGGTCAAGCCTCCAACGTTGAGCAAAACAAGCGACATGTTTCTTCCGGGTCGGATGGCCTACGCGTTCGACATGGTAGGCTTTTAAGTTTGTCTGGTAATTTCTAAATTTTTTTGAGACTACAGGAAGAAATGTCACACCATATCCCTACCACCGTGTACCGAAGCAAAGATGACTGTCCTACACCCGAGGTAAGCAAAAAAATAAGCCGCAGTTGTATTTACAGTGCTGGTTTTCATGCAGGAGTTTGTGACTGTGGGAGTTGATGTGGCTGTTTTAGACAGGATAGCCAAAATCATGGCTTATTTGAAGCTGGGAGCTTCCGGTAAGGTGAGAGAGTTTGTGCTTGATTTTCTTAGACTATCTCTAACATTTGTACTCCAGACCTCTAAGAAAAAGAGGAGAGATAAGTCCGACACAAAAGGTACGTTGTATGATTCGCTCTTTTAAAGAGTTTCGACCGACTTGTTTGACGTTCACCAGGCACTGCAAAAGAAGCGGCGGCACTGGTAGCACCGATTGACGTCAAACAACCAGAGACGCATGATGATGAAGTAGTAAAGGACAGGCCTTCAGACACAGACGATGCCGCCGTCGAAGAGGAAGCACCAAAGCCTCGAGTGGCTGAAGACGACATATTTGCAGACGCTGGCACAGACTACGTAGTAACTATAGACGGCAGCCCTCGATCCGAGGACATGGAGGAGTCTCCACGACGGGATGGAAATGGTGGCGCTTCATACTTTCATGAGGAGCAAAGATCACATGAAGACTGGGAACAGGCAAGCCTTCTAGCTATAAGTCTTGGAAGACAACTGACTGTTTTTTGTTTACCTTCCAATTTTTGAATCAGGCTCCAATGCAAGGTCCTGCGATGCCTCAGTTCGGTAGTGAGTGGCAAGATTACCTTCCTCCTCCTCCAGACGATCCTTCTTATGAATACTACGCCAATCAGCTTAGCGTGGAGGGAAATGCAAGCGTTCCAGCAGCAGCCATTGCTCCTGTTGCACCAAAGGATCCTCTGTGCATGACGCAGGAAGAGAAGGACAGAGGCATGAGTTCGGTGTTCAAGCGCGACGATCAAAGGCTCCGTCAGCGAAGGGAGCTTGATTCTCGCGAGAAAGATCCAAACTTTGTGTCAGAGAGCTACTCGGAGTGTTACCCAGGCTACCAGGAATACAACAGAGAGATAGTTGACAGCGATGAAGACGCGGACCTCACGAAAATGGACGTCGGTGGCAGGGTACGCAGATTTTCTTCGTCTTGTTTACTTTTAACTGTGTTCTTCGCCAGGCTAAAGGGCGATTGCATCGCTGGGACTTTGAGACAGAGGAAGAGTGGGGAAAATACAACGACCAGAAAGAAGCCACTCCAAAAGCCGCTTATCAGTTTGGTGTCAAGATGCAAGATGGGAGGAAGACGCGGAAGCAAAACAAGGATCAGAAGCTCAACAACGAGCTACACAAGATAACTCAGATAATGGAGAAGAAGAAGAGAGAAAAAGGGGGGTTGCATGAAGACGGTGACATTGTTGCCGAAGAAAGCAGCCATCCTGGGAAGAGAATAAGAACATGAATATAATCTAAAAACTAAACTTTTACAACAGAAGGCACAAGCAAAACATTAGAAACGGGGCAATATCTCTTCGACATATAGATTCAAGATGAATTTTTCATAAGTTACAAGATTGGAACTTTCAGCAAAAGAAAAGGACAGCGTACAAAAAGATCATCAAAAGGATCCCTTGAACGATCCTTCCCCAATGTATGGTCTTGACTGGCTCATGGATGATTGATTGATTGACTGGTGGAATTGGTTGACCTTTATTCTTCTTTCTTGGGTGCCTTTTCCTCCTCTTTTTTTCCTTTGGATCTTTGTTGCCAACATCATCGATATCTTCTTCAAGACCATCCAAAGTCTCAAATGGATTTGCATCCTTGTGCGATTTTACCTGGCTTGCTTTGGATTTGGTAGGCTCCCTGAAATTTATTAGAGGAAGGTATGGAATCCTGACCCTTTCAGGCTCTGGGATCTCCCCCCAGCAGTAGTCGTGATCCTCAGATACCTCCTCCATGTACCTGTCATGCTTAGCCCTCCTCTGCTGCTCCAAATGAATTGTCCGTAGCTTCTCCTTAATCGGATCAATAATCCTTACAACCTCCATGCTGGTGATTTAGGTGTGAGTGATCTGCATATATATAGTAGTGGTGAAAAGGAAAATCTGTGACCCTTTAAAGGGGAATTATAGATTTAGTAGAGTTTTTGCTGGGTTTCTCAAAAAAAGAAGGGTTTAGGGCTAGTTTATAAAATGGATTCTCTAGTGGACTTCGATTGGAAGCTCAAGGTGAGAGAGAGCGTGCTTCTAGTTGTTCTCATCATTTGCAATGCAGTGGATGGTGAGCAGCAGCGCCGTGGGCAGCATCAAACAGGGCATCTTGCGCGTCGAGATGGCCTTGGCAGACAAATCCCCTCTTGTGGCCGAGCTGGACAAGCAAGAACTGGAGTCACTGATCGAGAGCATGGAAGCCATTTGTGCTAGCGTCGCTAGAAAAGAAGAAGAAGAAGAAGAACAAGAAGAAGAAAAAGGAGGAGGAGATTCACCCGATTCACCCAATTCACCCACTTCACCCAAGATCCAAGGGAAATGATAAAAACACAAGTTTATTACCCCTGGAAATTCTTCCTCGTCACTCGGAGATTCCAACCACGACCAGACAGACGTTGAAGGCAAGGCAGGCCCCCTTTACCCGGTGACGTGGCGCGCACGTGGCAGCCCCGGGTTGGATGGGCATTGGGTACAGTAGTGGACTGGTGCTATAGGTACTCTCTACCATCACACTGTGGTTTTTTAGAAGAGTGCGCTGGAGAGAGAGAGAGAGAGAGAAGCGAGGGAGAGAGAGAGAGTGACAGGGCACAACGAGGAGGGAGTTTATTTGTTTTTGGGCGGCCAAAATTCGAACTCGCAGGGGCCGCATTCCCATGAGCGAGAGAGAAAGAGAGAGTTTTGGCTCCTCTTTTTCCTCTCGAGTCTCGAGAGGGTTTCTTCCATCCGGCCAAAGAGGTGAGAACTCCTTGAGAACTTGGGTAGAACGAGCTTGGAGGCTGTGAGCTAGATGAGCTAGATGAGCGAGATGGAGCTTGGAGCGGAGGAATTCGCGCTGGACTAGGCCAAATTCCACGACCCACAAGATGTTCTACTCCCAGTTCATCCTAGCCAAGAAGGGACCGCTGGGTACCATATGGATTGCTGCTCATCTGGAGCGGAAGCTCCGGAAGAACCAAGTTACCGAGACCAACATCGGTGTGTCTGTGGGTAAGTCACGATCTAGGATGTTGTTTCGTTGCTGAAAAGAGAGTTTTTTCTTTTTTTTTTTTTCTAGATTCCATTCTTTGTCCCGAGGTTCCAATCGCGCTGCGCTTGTCCGGGCACTTGCTGCTGGGTGTTGTGAGAATCTACTCGCGCAAGGTCAACTACTTGTTCCACGACTGTAGCGAGGCTTTGGTGAAGATCAAGCAGGCCTTTCACTCTGGAGCTGTTGATCTTCCACCCGAGGCGGCCACTGCTCCTTTCCATTCGATCACGCTGCCGGAAACTTTCGATCTCGACGATTTGGAGCTCCTCCCGGATCGAGAAGCGTTATTCCTTGCAAATAGGTGGTTATCTGTTTTTTTTTCTTTGCTTGTCTGAATGAACGTACAAAACTCTTGTTTTCTTATCCTTTTTATTTTTTTTGCAGTTCCATCGATCACCATGTTACATCGCGTGAGCAGATTACTTTGCAAGACACCATCGAGGACACTACGTATCTTAGCTCGCAATTTGGACTCGATGGTAAAGTTTTTTTTGTTTTTCTCTCTTGAGCTTTTGAAAAACTCCGAGCTTTCGAAAAATTCTGAGCTTGCAATTGTTTGTGTGTACGCAGAAAGATTTACAGATGGGGATGCTCCTCGTTTGGATTTTGGCGAGGTTTGTGTCGAGCTCTTTTATTTCTTGGCTCTCAGAGACTTTAACTTTGTCTTTTGTTTCCAGGATGTTTTCACCGTTAAAGAAAAAGATCAGGAGAAAGGCGTGAGCGTCGAAGAAGAGTACGTAGCCAGTGACTGGAATGCGTAATAATACTTACTTGAGAACTATTGCTTTTTGCAGCCCCGTCTCGGTGGAACCGATGGATGAAGATGACAAAGCCGAAGAGAACATCGAGGCCGCCAACGAGGTCCCGGAGCTCCCAAACGATGATGCCATGGAGCTGGATGATCAGCTCAGGCCCTCGGTGGACGCAAACAAGTTCGATATCAACGTAGTGCCCGTCGAAGAGGTACCACCGCCGCCACCATCAGCAGCAGAAACGAATGAGTTTGCAGCTACCACTGAAAGCGAAGCTACAACAAAAGCTGATGGTGGCGACGAAGAGATTGTCCCAGAGGTGGTGGCTAGTGATTCGCTGGTTGAAACTACAGAAACTCCGGCGGACGCTCGCGAGAATGAAGACGCTGCTCCTGCCGCTACTGCTGCTGCTGCTGCTGAAGAAGTAAAAGAAGGAGAAGAAGTTTCACCGTCTTCGCTCGAGAAGAAGAACGAAGGAATCGTCCTGCAAGAGAGCGAGCAAGAGGAGAGTCGAGGTGACAAAGATATTACTCAAGAGCAAGAGGCAGACAAAGAACAAGACAAAGAAGAGACTTTGGAAACTCAGAAGGCTGTGGACGAGGACAACGCGCAGGGCCGAGAGATTACCGTGGAGAAGCAGCTTGAGGATGTGCCTGATATTGAGAAAGTCCGATCGGCTCCCGAAGTTCCTTTGCTGGAGCCAAATGTGTTGGAACTTCCAGAGTCGGATTCTACTCCAGCACCACAGAAGAAAGAGGACGTGATTGATGATCCTGTTCCTCTCGTCGAAGATACTCTCAAACTTCAGGAAGTCGAAGAAACCCCGAGGCTTTCTCCGCCATCAATGACGAGAATGCCGGAGTTTCCTTCTCACGGGGATGATGATTTACTGGCGTCGATTCTAGGTGCGTACTCATACACTCAATCTTTTCGTTTTTCCTCATGAATCTAAGCTTGGAAAAAACATAGGTAGAAGAACACCTTCTCTAGTGGTGGCACCGACACCACCTGCGAAGCGCCACAAGCCCGGTCCAAAGCCCGGCTCGAGAAAGAGAAAAGTTCACTTCGACGAATCCATGGTTTTGGATGGCGAGTAAGTTTTGTTTTCTCTTGGTTGTTTGTAAACCACGTCCCTTACGACGTTTTCTCCATAGTCACATGCGACAGCAGCTTGCGGACACGAGCAGCATTCGCCGGGTTCGAAAAAGAGCTCCTTGCACCGATTATGAAGTCTGGGGATCGGAGAAAGATGGACTAGGCCAGCAAATGTTCGACGAACCTCTCATTCCAGGTACAACTCTTTTTCTTAAGTTGGAGGAGTGCTTCCTTTGTTTTTTTCTTTTCTTTTTGCCAGGATCTTGCGATATCATTCGCGAGGTTTATCGTTCTGTGTACAGTGCCGGTGATGCAAGACACAGTGTGGAGTCCGACACCACCGAAGTGTCCGCCAGGCAAGACAAGTATCAGCTGGAGGAAGAGGAAAGTCGCGAGCCGATCACTCTCGAGGAGGAGCCATTCGAGGACGATCTATTCTATGACCTGGAAGCTAGCTATCGCTTTGGAGAAGGTCTAGAGCAACCCGACCCTTTTCCTCGGACCGAAACAGTTGCCAGTGCAGAGAAAGCCGACGAGACGACGATCAAAGAGAACTTGGACTCGGAAAGGCGGGACGCTTGTGACAAAGAGGAGGCCCAGCCATCTGATAAGCCTGAAGTTGTTCTTCCCGAGGAGCGGCCGTGTCCTGCTCTCGCCGACGAACACACTCTGGAAACTCCCGCTGGAGCTGATGTTCCAGAGCAAAGTGAGGGAGTTGTGGAGCCTGCAGTTGTCAACGATGCCAAGGATTTGAACGCGCTTGGTGATACGAACGAGCTCGTAAATGGTGATGAGAAGCCGGAGGAGGCGGACCAAACACCAAAACTTCCTGAGGCTCGTGAGTCCGAAGCAACCGAAGAAGGAAAGGAAGAAGGTGGGCTTGACGCTGTCAACCTCGAGGATGGACAAGAAACTCAAGCCGATGAATCCGTGGGTGACAAAGCTGGCTCAGAACCAAAGCAAATGGAAGACGAGGAGGCTCCGAATGACAACAAAATGGAGGAAGAAATGGTTGTAGCAGACAACACCACCCCAGCACAAAGGATTGACGCCATCGATAGTGATCAACAAGTAGGTGCCAATAACACTGTAGAGGTATGGTTTCTCATCCTCTTGTAAGTTCATGCTAATCTTCTTTCTTTCTTAGGATCTGGACTTTCTCGTAGACTCCAAGGACGAAGGTAATCAAGATGAAAGATTCACAAAAGCACTTGACTTGGTTTCGACGCTCTGTTCTTTTGATGTGCTCTTAGACGCTGCTGCTGGCGACGATGCTGACAATTACGATCCGGATTATCTGCAAGATCAAGCTCAAGATAACAGTGGATGGTCCGTGAGAACAAGGTACGGTACATTCATAGTTCATGATCTTTGTGAGCATGATTTTAACTTGACGATGTGTGTCCAGGGCTGTTTGCCAGTATTTGCGAGTCACGTTTGAAACCATGGAGAGTGCCAGGAAAGAAAGGCACGTAGTGGCTCCAAAGCTCGGCTTGGAAAGACTTCTCCAAGGAAAAACCAGGCGAGAATCCGCTCGCATGTTCTTTGAGAGCCTGGTAAGCTTTTCTTTCTTACTTTGGTGATTTGATCCTCAAATCCTCAAAGCTTCGGTGATTTCATCCTCAAGCTAAAAATTGGTGTTGTTTCCACCAGGTGCTCAAGACTAAAGATTACATCAACGTGGAACAAATGGCTCCCTTTGACAACATTTACATCTCGGCTCGTCCAAAGCTCATGAAAGCCGAGATGTGATGTGAAGTGGAGATATATTTACTTGACTAGGTACTTACTCTTTCATCTTTTTTATTTATATTTTTTTTGGTTGTATCATACTGCATGTGCCGATTATTTTTTCTTTCTATCAATCTAAGAATGACCACTTAAAAGAACAAAATGTGGTCGCTATATGCAAGCTTGGAGAAGAGGGAAGGGGGATGCTATAAGATGGATGAGGCAAAAGCTCCGCGATGGAGAATGGGCAATCTGGGGAGCACTGGCAGGCGAGTGTCTGGCCGACAAAGGAAAGATGGAAGTGGAGATTGCGATCGAGGGCGGGCTCGCGGACGCTGTGGATCGGTTGGAAGAGACCGAAAACGCGCGAGTCTCCAGCAGCAGCTATGCGCTCTTGATCCGCCAGTGTGGAGACTCTGGAGATTTGGGCCGAGGCAAGCGCGTCCACGATCACATCTCTCGCAGCGGCCGCGACGGTGAGACATTCCTGGGCAATCTCGTAGTGGAGATGTATGGAAAGCTGGGATGCGTGAGCTACGCCCGCGCGGCATTCGATCGAATCTCGCAGCCCAATGCGTTTTCGGTGAATCTGGTGCTTGCGGCATGCGCGAAGAGGCAGCGGACCGACGAGGCGCAGGGGATCTTTGAGCGTTTCTCGAGCGTGGCCGATGCCGTGGCATGGAATACGATGATCGTAGCATATGCCCAGCCTGGGCATCTGTTGAAAGCAATGAGTTTGTTTGATTCTATGCCGGGAAGGAATGTTGTTTCGTGGAATTCTATTGTAAATGGTGTTCTTCAGCATGGATGCGCTGAAGATGCTGTCACGATGATGAACAAAATGCCACAGCATAGCTTGGCGTCGTGGAACGCTGCAATAGTCGCTTATGCCGAGGCTGGGCACCTTTTTAAAATTCTAGAGTTCTTTCTTTCACGTCCAGAGCGCGACTTGATTTCGTGGATTGAAACAATCAGATGTCTCTCAAAGAACGGAAGCGTCGACGATTCTAAGAGGCTGTTTGATGCGATGCCGCAATGGAGCGTAGCTGTTTGGATCGCATTGCTGCAAGCATATGCCCAAAGCGGGCATATTGACATCGCCGGGGCTTTGTTCGATGAGATCCCCGAAAAGAGTCTTGTGTCGTGGAACGCGATGATCTGGGCGTATGCAATCAACCAGATAGCCGCCGACGCCAAGAAACTCTTCGATGCTTTGCCGGAGATGGACGTGATCTCGTGCAACACCATGATTAGCGCCTTTGCGAGCAGCCACTCGGTGCGAGAGGCCAGCCAAGTTTTCGAGAGCATGCCCGCGCGCGACACCGTCTCCTGGAACGCGCTCCTGCAAGGATACGCCGACGAGGAGTCCGCGAGCTTTGAATCGGCGAGAGCTTTGTTCGAGAGAATGTCGCACAGGAGCTTGTTGGGATGGAATCTGATGCTCAAGGCTTCCATGCAGCAGGGAGAGATTTATCACGCCGAAGAGATCTTTCACGAGATGCCTGGACGGAACTTCTCGTCGTGGAACGCGCTGCATGGAGGATACGTCGAGAATGGTGTTCTAAGCCTTGCGGTGGCGGCGATGGATCGAATGCCCGCCATGGATCGAGTGGTGTGGACTGTGATGATCGGTGGCTATGCCCGCGCTGGATTTTTGGCCGAGGGCGAAGAGATGGTGGAGAGGATGCCTGACCGGGATGTTGTGGCTTGGAACTCGCTCTTGCAATCTCATGTCGAACATGGAGCACAGATAGAAGACGCAAAGAGGATCTTTGATGGCATGGCCGAGAGAAACATTGTGTCGTGGTCGGCGATGATCGGCGCTTTCGTGCGGCCGATGAAGCAGCAGAAGCTCACGATCAAAACGCGGGTTGAGATGGCCAAGTCCGTTTTTGAGCGAATGCCAAGCCGGGATATCGTGTCGTCCAACGCAATGGTGGTGTTCTTGGCGGACAATGGCTTGATCGAGGAAGCAAGAACAGTGGTGGAATCCATGGACCGAAAGAACTCCCTCTCTTGGAGTGCTCTTCTGGAAGGCTACGTGAAGAAGGGCTGTAATCGGGAAGCTCTCGAGCTCTACCGATCCATGGACTTGGAAGCACAGAGCAATCCACAGTCGAGTAACAGCAGGACTTTCGTGTGGATTCTGGAGGCCTGCGCCAGGAGCGTCGCATTGAACGCTGGCCGATCGATCCACTCCGACTTGGATGATCTCCTCGCGAGGAATCATGGCAGCAGTAGTGTTTTGCTAGCTCCTTCTCTGGCCACGGCCCTGATCGACATGTATGGAAAGTGTGGAGAGCTCGACGAGGCCAGGAAGATCTTTGACGGTCTCTCCTGCAAGAGCATCTCGTGCTGGAACTCGATGATCGCGGCTTACACACAGAGTGGTCATGGAAAGCAAGCGCTGGAGCTGTTCCTCTTGATGGGACTCGATGGCTTGAATCCCAATCACATAACTCTGATGATCGTTCTCTCGGCTTGCAGCCACTCGGGGCTCGTCTCTACCGCCCTGGATTTCTTCCTCGCTTCCATCCTCGGCCGCGATTTTGGCAGCGGTCTCATCCGCAAGGAGCACTTCGCGTGCCTGATCGATCTCCTTGGCCGCGCCGGGCAGCTCCAGGAAGCGCAGGAACTGATGGCAGCAATGCCGGTGGAGCCGGATCGAGTGGCGTGGAGCGCCATGCTTGGAGCTTGCAAAGCTCACGGCGATGGCGATCGAGGCGCCGCCGCGGCGGAGAGAGTGATCCAGCTCGATCCAAGCTCCTCGTCACCCTACGTTGCCGTGTCGAGCATGCACAAGCAAAGAGTTTGAAAGAGGGGGTCAAGAAAGAGGACACGTCAGCAGGGCCGTTTTCCCTCCACTGGCCGATATCCGAATATTACTTGCTTCTTCCTCTGTGACTCACACTGGTTTGCCTCTCTTCTAGGGTTTTGGGGAGCGTGTCCATGCGCCAGGGCGAGCGATGGCGCTCCAGTGGCGGCAGCTGCGATCGATGCTGTGGAAGAACTGGCTCCTCAAGCTGCGTCATCCGGTGGCGACGCTGCTGGAGGTGAGTGAGGATTATTTCGATGCATTCGGTCTCGTTTGATTTGTTTCAATCGCAGGTCGTGCTCCCCGCAACGATCATGCTCTTGCTCATGGCGATTCGATCGCGTGTGGATTTTCACACGCATCCTCCTTCGGCGTAAGCAGAAGATTCTCACATTGTTGGATTTTGCGATCGTGTTGAACTTCAGGTATATAAAGGAGGGGATGTATGTGGGGGTTGGGAGGAGCAAAATCTCTCCTAGTTTTGAGGCTGTCCTGCAATTTTGTGAGGCGAATGGCGAGCACATAGCTTTTGTGCCAGAAAGCGAAGGAACGTCCACCATGGTCGATCTTCTCTCTTTGAAGTTTCCACTTTTACAGGTTTGATTTTCTCGCGGTTTTCGACTCCGTTTTTATTTTTATTTTTTAATTTTTTCGTCGTGCATGGCAGACCGTAGCAAAAATCTACAAAGACGAAGAAACTCTGCATTCATATATCAAGTCGAAAACCTATGGCACAGGGTAACCTTGTCACGCTATGATGTTGTACAGCTCTAAATCTCGTTCTTTCAGGAAGAAACTGTATCCGAAGATCAAGGCTGCAGTAGTGTTTTTCGAGCAGGGCCCCTGTACATACGATTACAGTATTCGTCTCAATCACTCATGGGCGTTTCAAGGTTTTCCCGACGTGAGAACTATCATGGATACTACTGGAGCATATGTGGATGATCTTATCCTGGGAGTGGATTTGGTGTCAACTTATGAATATGGTTACAGTGGCTTTCTGACGGTAAGCTGCGCTTCCTCTCTGTGTTGTAGCTGATTACCGCTTTTTGTCAGAGCAGCTGCAGCAAGTTATCGACTCCTACTTGATCTTATTATCCCAGCAGCAACCAGAACTTTGTCATTATGAAAGTCGGAAACGGGTTTTGAAGAATGAGTCGCATGAAAATGTGAAGCTCGTGACAGAAAATGTGTTTCCAAAGTATATCAGCGTTGCGCCTTTCCCAACAAGGGAGTATACGGACGACGAGTTCCAATCCATCGTAAAGAATTTCCTGGGAATATTGTAAGTAGAACAGCTTCTTATTTTCTTTTCTCTAATCGTCGTTTATGACAGGTATCTTCTTGCGTTTCTTTACCCAGTATCGCGACTGATTAGCTGCTCGGTACTGGAAAAGGTGAATTTCTAATATAGTTATACTACCGACATTAACCAGCTACTTGACGACTTAGGAAAAAGGAATAAAGGAAGGAATGCTTATGATGGGGTTAGAAGGTACAAACTTCTATGTATCGTGGTTCATCATCTACATGCTCCAGGTTGTCCTTCTGGTGGTTTACTATGTATTAACTGGACGAATATTTCTTGCTGCAGTTTGCTGTTTCCGCGTTGATAATTGTTCTTGTTACCATGAACAGCATATTTGCATACAGCAGCATGTCCGTTGTCTTCGTCTATTTCTTTCTCTTTGGGCTCAGTGCAATCGCATTATGTTTTCTTATCTCCGTATTTTTCACACGAGCTAAGACGGCAACAGCTGTGGGCACACTCTCCTTCCTTGCGGCATTTTTCCCATACTATGTTGTTGTGGACACAGATGTCTCACTGTATGGTTCTTTCTTCTTCTTCTTCTTCTTTTATTCGCTCTGTTTTTCATATACAGGTCGATTAAACTTATTGCGTCACTTCTTTCACCTACTGCCTTCGCTCTTGGAACTGTAAACTTTGCCGACTATGAACGAGGACATGTTGGGGTTCGTTGGAGCAATATTTGGAAAGTAAGTGCTTTGCACATTTCATTGATGAAAATAAGCTAGCGGCTTGGTATCATTTTTGCAGGAATCATCGGGGGTTAGTTTTCTTCTCTGTATGGTTTTCCTTGCAGTAGATGCTCTCCTTTATTTAGTTTTGGCTTGGTACTTCAATCAGGTAAAGTTTCTTAGTGTTCTCTCTCTTTTTTATAAATGCTGCTCACAGGTTCTCAAGCATAGTTGCGGACATTTAACGTGTCGCATGCTCTGGAATTTATGTCGTAAGAGAAATAATGAAGAAATGGACGAGGAAAATGAAGACATGATACCTCAATCGGAAATTGAACCAGTCGAATTTGATCAACAAGAATTTGATAAGTATGTATCCCTTTCCAACTCTTTTATGTTGATGTTTCCTCCAGGTGCGTACACATCAAGAACTTGCGGAAAGTATTTGTGACTGCCGGTAGAGAATGCACAGCTGTCAATTCGCTAAGCTTGTCGCTTTGTGAGGGGCAAATTCTCGCATTACTTGGTAAGATTGTATCTTTTCGGATGGATAACGTCTTTTTCCATACTGCAGGACATAACGGGGCTGGGAAGAGCACAACTATAGGAATGCTTGTTGGTCTTGTTGCACCCACCTCTGGTGACGCGTTCGTACTTGGGAAAAGCATAAAGACTGATATGGTAAAGACGATCAGTTTGTCGGTTTTGTATGTCTGATGTTCTCAATTACTCAGATGCATATTCGGAAGCAAATAGGCGTATGTCCACAAAATGACCTACTCTTTCAGGAGTTGACGGTAATTTAAAACGTTGTGACTTTCCTGGTAATATGTTAACTTCGATAGGTGCGGGAGCATTTGCTTCTTTTTGGAAGTTTGAAATCGGTTGATCCTTCTGTATTACAGACCGAAGTGGATTCAATGATTTCCGAGGTTGAGTTTTTCTATTTAAGTATGCACTTTGTAACATGCTGACTACAGATCGGTTTGCTGGATAAATCTGATGCACTAGTTGGTCATCTTTCCGGTGGAATGAAACGCAAGCTCTCCGTTGCGCTTGCATTATTAGGAGGTAGCAAGGTACAGTCTCGAACTTTTTGGTCAAATGTTTCGAACTTTAAGCTTTGGTGGTGATTCTGGACGAACCGACTAGTGGAATGGATCCCTATTCAATGAGACTGACCTGGCGGCTCCTTAAGCGTCACAAAAAGGATCGGATTATCCTTCTAACAACGCACTCCATGGACGAGGCGGACGTACTAGGTGACAGGATTGCTATAATGTCAAGTGGGAATTTGCGATGTTGCGGAAGGTATTTGATTGGTTTACTTGCTGCTTATTGTGACAAGCCTTTTTGTGTTCTAGTTCTTTGTTTCTCAAGCACCGTTATGGGGTAGGCTACACCCTCACGCTTGTGAAGGTTTGGCTCGACAAATATCATTTGGAAAATGTCTATAACGTTTCTGACTGACAGGGCCAATCCGGGACTGAATCAATATCAGAGGCTATACTTCGGCACGTACCCTCGGCAACACTTCTAAGTGATGTGAGAAGTTTTAAAATAATTGTGTAAAGTGTTAATCGGCCGTTGTTTCTTCCAGGTGGGCTCGGAGCTATCATATCGTCTTCCTCTTGCTTCTACCTCGACATTTCATTTGCTATTTGAAGAGTTAGAAGCTCACGCAACGCTCTCTGATTTATCCGGTTCCGGAGAAGAGCCCGGTGGTATCAATTCATGGGATGTTGAAAGCTATGGCATTTCTGTGACTACGCTAGAAGAGGTGTTTTTAAGGGTTGCAAGTGGGGAAGCTCCTCAGCAAGAAGTACGTCCACTACAGAAAACATGCAACGCTGAAGCTTCGGAAGCAAAGGCATCATGTAGTGATGACCGCATAGATGTGGACAGTGGGGACGGTGCTGCAAGTTTTGAAGTGAAAAAGAGCCGCTACAGCTGGATATCATCCTGTGTGGGAATAATCACAAGAGTTCTCGCAAGCCTGGTCTCGGTTTTCGAACGGTATCCTATTATCCACCTGGGGAAACGACGGTCACTCTTTGGAAGGCACTTCAGGGCTCTATTCAAGAAACGTGGTCTTAGTGCAATGCGCGACAAGAAAACCGTTGTCTTCCAACTGCTGGTGCCATCGCTGTTCTTGTTTCTCGGACTCTTGCTGTTGACGACAAAACCACATCCGGACCAGCCGTCAGTGACTTTAACAACGTCACTTTTCAATCCTCTTGTCACTGGTAGTGGTGGCGGCGGACCAATACCTTTCAATCTCACCTTGCCAATTGCACAGAAGGTACTTGGGTCTTTTAGATGCTGTTCTTAGCTGACGGTTTGGGTTTTCAGGTAGCACGTTATGTTTCTGGAGGCTGGATACAGAAAGAAGAACCTCGAGTGTACAAGTTCCCAGATTCGGACACTGTTTTACAAAATGCGATTGACGCAGCTGGACCGTCACTTGGGCCTGCCCTCGTGTCAATGAGCGAATATCTAATGACGAGCTTCAACGAGACATATGAATCAAGGTTGACTCTAGTTCTGGTTTTCTTGTTGCGTCCTTATCTTCGTTGGCTTGGATACCAGGTATGGCGCTGTTGTCATGGACAGACAGCACAGCGATGGAAGCCTCGCTTACGCTGTGCTTCACAATACGACGTGTCAACATGCAGCTCCAACCTACATTAACGTTGTTAACAACGCGATACTGAAGATGGCGACGAATAATTCTAAGCTTGAGCTACGGACTAGGAATCATCCGTTACCTATGACGGTGTCTCAGATGGCTCAACGACGCGTAAGCTACAGTATTCATTTCGTGCATGATTCGCAATTTCTTTGTTTTATTTTTAGGATATCAATGCGTTCTCTGCTGGTATAATTGTAAATGTTGCTTATTCGTTCATCCCAGCTTCTTTTGCGGTGGCTATAGTAAAGGTACAGTTTCTTTCCTTTGTTTTTTGTTACAAAATTTTGTTTCCCTGTAGGAGCGGGAAGTGAAGGCAAAACACCAGCAACTCATAAGTGGGGTGCGTATGCCTTCGTGCTTAATGGTTGACTAATTCGTCTTTTTTCAAAAGGTCTCATTAATGGCTTACTGGATTTCGACATACGTCTGGGACATGCTAAGCTATTTATTACCAGCAGGTCTTGCTGTCGGTCTTTTCTTTATCTTCGGTAAGTTTTGAAAGTGTTTTTCTTGTCTTTCGGAGTGACACTGCAATTTGTAGGGATGGATGAGTTTATTGGCAAAGAGTCTATCCTGGCTACTTCTATTATGATGGTTGCTTATGGCCCTGCAATTGCAGCTTCTACGTATTGTTTAACATTTTTCTTCACGGATCATTCGTTGGCTCAAGTAATGAAATTGTTTATTTTTCCGACTATTTCCTGATGCAGCCTCTCTTGTGTAGAACGTAATCCTGCTTATTCATTTTTTTAGTGGCCTTATTTTGATGGTTGTATCGTTCATTATGGGCGTCCTTCGTGCAACAAAGGGTGTAAATAGAGTTTTGAAGGTAATCAAGAAAACTTTCGAGCAGGTAATCTAACTCTTTCCTTGTGTTGCAATGCAGAACATCTTCAGGCTTTCTCCTGGATTTTGTTTAGCTGATGGGCTGGCATCACTAGCTCTTCGGAAACAGAGCTTAAAGCCAAGCTCTCAAAAAGAACCTTTTGCTTGGAACACGACTGGAGCATCTATCACATATTTATGCTGTGAGGTATGGAATAGATAGTTTGACATTCACAATTAAATGAAAGCTACGCAGAGTATCTTGTATTTCCTCCTGGTTCTTGCGATGGAGCTGCTTCCTTCACCTTACATTTTGACGGCTTGGTGCAAGAGCTGTTTTGGAAAATGGAGGCGAAATCTGTTCGCTAACTCTGGACGAGCTGGCACACTTTCCGAGCCTTTTCTACCGGAGGAACATTTGGAAGATGAAGATTTGGACGTGGCACGCGAGCGGCGCCGGGTTCAATCAGGAGGAAGCAAGGACAGCGTGGTTAAACTGGTTGAATTACGAAAGGTAAAAGCTGAACTTCTATCACTTGACTGCTAATGTTTCTACTTTATAGACGTTTCCTTGCGGAGCGCGTCAACCACCTAAAGTGGCTGTAGATGCACTGAGTTTTGCGGTCGATGCAGGAGAATGCTTTGGGTTTTTAGGAACGAATGGCGCTGGAAAGACGACTACGTTATCCATGCTATGCGGTAAACTTTTACCCTGCGGTTTTGTGCAGAGTAAAACTGAATATCTTGCAGGAGAGTTTCCTCCAAGTGAAGGAAATGCCTACATTGTTGGCCATGACGTGTGGAGCAACCCGGCAGATACAAGACAACTTGTAAGATCACTTTACCGTCAGTATGAAATATTGACTTTTCTTCTTACAGATTGGCTACTGTCCACAGTTCGATGCACTACTTGACCTGCTGACAGTTAGAGAACACCTTGAACTCTATGCAAACATCAAGGCTGTTCCGGAAGATAAGCTCGAGCAGGTTAGCTTTATACTGCTCTATGTGGCTCTGTTTACTTTGCCTTGGTGAATTCTCAGGTGGTTCAAGAAAAGTTGACTGAATTTGATCTTTGGGGTCAAGCCCACAAAACCGCTTCTTCCCTGAGTGGAGGGAACAAGCGTAAGCTATCTGTGGCAATTGCAATGGTGGCAGACCCTCCTATCGTGATTTTGGATGAACCTTCCACAGGTTTGAATTTATCTATAAACTTCTGTTCTAGTTTTTTTTTAAAAAAATTATGCAGGCATGGATCCAGTCGCAAGGCGCTTTATGTGGGATGTCATTACACGTATTTCAACAAGGAGAGGGCTTTCTGCAGTTATACTAACTACTCACAGTATGGCCGAAGCTCAGGCATTGTGTACGCGCATTGGGATTATGGTATTTTATCAGATCCTTCAGTGTTTCACAAGCTAACACACTCCTTTTTTAGGCTGCGGGCCGACTGCGTTGCCTTGGCAGTCCACAGCACTTAAAAAGCCGTTTTGGAAATAGCCTGGAACTCGAGGTAGCTATCTCCGATGTTGGTTTGCAGTGGCCTGATCGTGTTTTCAGGTCAAAGCTGTCACAACCACTCAATCTGAAGTAGACAAGCTTTCTCATTTTGTGCTACAAAATCTGCCGGACTCTGATGCTCGAGAGACAGAAATTATCGCATTGGATAACTCAGATGCAACTCTGTCAGAAACGGAGGTTACGGCTGCGGCATTTATCCTTGGTAATGAGCAGTGGGGACAAGCACTACTCTCTGGGCATGCATCTGTTGGTGATGGTGCTCTATCTGAGCTTCTGCTTCGCGAATTATCAAGCACAAGTAACTTAACTTTTCTCTCGTTTCGATTTCTAACCTTTGTTTATTCCAGGTACCGTCCAAACCAAACTCTTTTGTGAGTGGTGGCTGGCAAAAGATCGGGCAATGAAAATTGACTTGTTCATTCGAGCATCATTTCCTGGAGCTTCTCTTTTAGAGCGAAACGGATCAAACTTCCGTTATCAAGTAAGCTTCAATTTCTATCAGGTGATATATTTTCTCTGACTCGCATTGACACAGCTGCCATACGGGAGTTCTTCCTTAGCACGGGTTTTTGGACACATGGAGCATCACAGGTAATCTGGACACAATTGTTTGTTAGTCTCTTCGACTGATTGTATTCTGCAGAGCGAGTGCTGGTATTGCGGAATACAACGTTGGTCAGGCTACGCTGGAGGCTATATTCAACGCTATCGCCGCACATCAGTAGCTTTTAAGAGTGGGTACCTAGGTTTCTTCTTCTTGTTTCGTCATATAGGCCGCGAAGATGTGTATTTGTAATATTTTTGCTGGATGAGTCGCTCGCGATTGAGGTGCAGCGTTGTTCTAGCTCGACTTTGTTGCGAGCGTGTGAGGTACACTGTCAAATGCATTTGAAAGGCTTTTCCTTGACATCACTGTTGCAGGAGCTAGTGAATCTGGGCATATATGTTTTCTCATGGATTGAGCCACAATCTCAAATTGCAACCTTTGGATGCTCGCTTCAGCCAACAGAGCGACGATTCTAAGCTTGAAGGTCGAGAGGCTCTCAGAATCTACGACAAAATACGAGAAGATGGTGACAATGCGAGCGTGTCCCTCGTCATTGACGCTCTGAGGGAATGCGGCAGACTGAAGGACCTTAAGACCGGCAGGAGGCTACACAGAGAATGCGGAGGCAGCATCAACATCTTCGTGGCAAACACCTTGGTGGACATGTACGCGAAATGTGGCAGTGTAGTAGAGGCATGCCAGGTCTTCGACAAGATGGAAGAGCGCAATACAGTGTCGTGGAACACGGTTATCATGCGGGTTGCTCAGAGTGGAGACGGTGAACTGGCTCTCAGCTTGTTCTCCCGCATGCAAGACGAGGGATTCAAGCCAGATTCTCGGACGTTCGTTGCTGCCTTGAAGGCTTGCAGTCGTCTGGCATCCGGAGACGTGGCACAGGAAAAGGTTCAGTGTTTGGAACGAGGCCGAGTCATTCACAGACAAGCTGCAAACAGAGGTCACGACCAGGACATTTTCGTAGCAAACACGTTGGTGGACATGTATGCGAAGTGTGGAAGCATGGAGGAGTCACAGCAGGTTTTTAACAGGATGAAGAACCGGACAGTGGTGTCCTGGAATGCAGTCATAATGGGGTTTTCTCAGAATGGAGAGCCGGAGCTGGCAGTGGAATACTTTCGGCGTATGCAAGAGGCAGGCTTTGTTGCAGACGCCTTGACTTTCGTGGCTGTTCTCACGGCTTGCAGCGGCCTTGCCGACAAGGAAGAGGGCCTTAGTGTGGAGGGGAAGCTTGTCAAGCCGGGCTCTTTGAAGATGGCAGTAGCTCTACACACTGAAGCTGCTAAAGGTGGACATCACACCAACATTTTCGTCGCGAATACGCTGGTCGATCTGTATGCCAGGTGTGGGAGGCTGATGGAAGCTCGCCGGGTGTTCGATCAGATGCAGCGTCACGACGTTACGTCGTGGAACGTAGTGATACTTAGACATGGCGAGAGCGGGGAAGAAAAGCTTGCGTTGCAGCTATTCACACGCATGCTGGAAGAAGGCAATGTCCCGGACGCTCGAACTTACGTTGCTGCGCTCAAGGCTTGCTCGGGCCTTGCATCTAGAGAAGACGGGGCTGCACAGGAAAGAATGAAGGCATTGGAGAAAGGCATGGCTATCCACGCTCTGGCATTCCAGAATGGCTACAACTCTGACATCTTTGTGGCGAACACTTCGATGGATATGTACTCCAATTGCGGCAGTGTCCAGGATGCTAGCCAGGTTTTTGAGGGAATGAAGCGAAGGAACGTTGTCTCATGGAACGTAGTGCTGACGGCGTATGCTCAGGGTGGACAGTGCGAGCTAGCGTTACAGACACTGACACGCATGATTGATGAAGGCTTCGAACCTGACAGTCGAACTTGCGTCGCTGCCATCAACGCTTGCACTGGTCTGGAAGCGACAGAGCAGGGCAGGCTCGTGGACGGGAAGCTCGTAAAACTGAAATGCCTGGAGAAAGGCATGGCCATCCACGCTCGGGTCGCGACAAAAGGCTACGACCGGAAGGAAAACTTCGTAGGCAACGCTCTGGTGGACATGTATGCCAAGTTTGGGAGCATGGAAGACGCAGCGGGGGTCTTTACGAGAATGCAGCACCGGACCGTGATCTCGTGGAACTCGATCATCACCGGGTACGCTCAGACGGGAGAGCCCGAGCTGGCCTTGCTTGCATTCTCGCGGATGCTGGAAGCCGGCGATCACGACAGGCCGAGCTCACTCAGCTACGTAGCAGCTCTCAAAGCCAGTGGAACGTGGGGCGGCTTGAGAGTCACGAAGGAACTCCACGCCAGGATTTGTAGCGCAGGACTGGAAAGTGATGCGTTTGTGGCAACGTCGCTGGTGGATGCCTACGGGAAATGCGGAAGCATGGTGGATGCGCAGCAACTTTTTGATGCCTCGGCAGATGGAAACTCGAAAGAGCTCGTGACATGGAACGCACTGCTTGTGGGATACTGCCAAGGAGGCGATACCATCCGAGCGTTTGCAACTTGGGAGGAGCTGAAAGATCGAGGAATGGTTCCAGACGCGATCACATTTCTGGCGCTTCTCTCTGCGTGCTCGCAAGCTGGAATCGTGGAGAAAGCGAGGGACTTGTTCGAGGCAATGGCCAAGGAGTATGGCATTGCTCCCGGTGTGGAGCACTACACTTGCATGCTGGATCTCCTTGGCCGGAGCAATCACCTGGAGGAGGCAATCGCCATGGCAAACAAGCTTCCCGTGAAGGCGGACGTGACACTGAGGACAATGCTGCTGGATGCTTGTAGCAAGTGGAAGAATGTGGAGGCTGCTAGGGCTGTTTTCGCGTCGCTGGTTGAAATGGACGAGAGGGATAGCATGCCTTACGTGTTGCTGGGTAACACTTTCGTTTGTTCAGACACTTAGTTAATCGGAATTATTATGTTAAAGACGACCTCATGGCCCAACGGATAAGGCGCTGGTCTACGGAACCAGAGATTCTGGGTTCGATCCCCAGTGACGTCGTTGAAGTTGTCAACAACGATGTGTTTGACCAATGAGTTTTTTCGATTCAAAGGGTCAAGACATGATTTTGCTGACCACTAAGTTTTTTCGATGCAAATGGCCGAGACACGATCTTGCAGCAAGGGTCTCGAAGGAACAGTGGCATTCTTCGCTAAGTTTTTTCGATGCAAATAGCCAAGACACTCGAAAGAACAGTGGCAAGTCTCTTACGCCATGAACAATGCGCATGTCTAGACTGGGCAAATCCACAACGCCAGGGATATCTCACTACGATGCTACAGTGAAGCATCGTTGCTTGGATTGCCTTGCTGGGAGCTTGCTCGGAGATGGGGCTTTCGAAGGAATCGGGGGACGTTTCTGAAAAAATGGCTAGACACAGCTCTATCTGCGTATGCTCACAGGCAAATCTTGAACAATGCCTGCGCTTGCCGGAGCTCGATGTGGGAGCATGGAACTCGAAGCTCGTGGCCCTTGCCGCGCACGGAGAATCCAGAGACGTGATTGAGCTCTTTGGAGTGATCAAATCGAGGAACGATCCCCGACGAAGTTTCATGGAGCGCTAGCAGCTTGCTCGCCCAAGGATGGACATCCTTCCTTTCCATTACCGATGCTTCCGACGAGCATGATCGACATGCTGAAAAAATCGGGACGAGCGACGTCTCGACAAGATGCCGTTTGCCGTTGCTTGGGGATGCTTGCTCCAGCACCTAAGATCAAAATCTCACCACCATCTACGCTGCTCGAGCTGTTCTTGGGCTCTCTCCATCAGCTGATCGCTACGTCGCGATCTATAACTTTGTCCAGTCTTGTCGATCATCTCGTCACATGGAAAGTAGAGCACACGGTGCTGTTGAGGTGGACAGTGACTGTTGCTCGTTCTGGATCCTCTTGGAGCCTACATGCAACGAGAAACGCCATCCAAGTGACTCCATCACTGGGGCTAGGAGATGAGATCCTCGGCCTCGGCCAGCTGACCAGATCGAGCACAGAGATCCACATGGCAGCTGTGATCCCAGTGCTCGGACCAGGTGATCGTTAGCCATGTTTCAACCGAGAACGAAGACATCGATGGTGTCTCGTCCGTGATCCTGCTGCGACAAGGCCGTGATCAGCGTGTACATTTTTTCTTTTCAGGCTAGAAAAGCGCTACATGCTTTGTTCGGCGGTCTTACAGTCCACTACATGCAAGCACTTTCTAAAGTCCAAGCTCGTGCCGAGGCTGCTGTGGCTGCTGCTCAAGCAGCGGCCGCATTGGTTCGTCTCACCAGCACTGGAGGCTCGTTCCGTGGACGCGTGAGTTTGGAAGAGGGGGCTGCAGGATCATCCAAACTGGCTTCCAAGGATATCTAGTTATACTCATGTTTTTAAAAGAGCTTTGTTCAGCGGTCATCCTGTTTGTAAACAACCTGCCCTTACCATGGTTAAAGTTCAAGCTCGTGCTTGTGCAGGTTGTGCCTCCAACAAAAGCCTGCTGATGGAACGGGAAAAACTACTTGTTGTATACAGTCTTATATACTCATTCATCTCCTTTAATTTCCTGTGGCAGATTCCTGTGTTCTTGATGCCTTGATTCCTGCTCCAACCTGCCGCAACTTCGCCACTAGCATCGCCACTAGCAAGCAGCATCAGCTACTAGCTATATTCAAAAATTACTTTTTTAGTGGCATTTTCAGCGAGAGAGAGTTTTCCAATGGGATTCATGTGTGCCATGGACGTTCTAACGCGGCAAGAATCCATGCCTTGCAAGCTGGAAAGAATGGCCAAATTTTGCATGTAGATAAAAGACAAAGGATGAGAAAATGGAAAGAGAAATAAAAATAAGGTACTACGATCGATGCCTACTGTCATGCCCTGCTGAAATCTAACTATCACTTTTATAGTGAGAATTTTTTTATTTTAATTCCTGCTGGAATTTCTCCAAGCATTGCAGCTCCATCGGCTTCCTTGAATCTGGATACTGTTCCACGAGAGGATGGAAGTTCGGGGAGTCTTCTGTGAAATCAATGAGGTCTGGAAGGCAATTGTCTTTGATTTTTCTGTTGCCAAGGAGGTTCTGATCATGTTGTTCCGGCGTTGTTGGCTTCACTGTTGCTTTGTGTCCAACTCTGATTTATGTGGTTGTAGTTCATCCTCTTGGGGATGACAAAGAGGAATTCTTGGTGAAATGATGCAACCACACATATAAAGCATTGGCATTGGTATGTCACAATTGGAATTCATCTCAAATTTGATGATTTGATCTTTTTGTCATCCCAAAGCTTTTCACATGAAGTTACAATTAGCATAGCCTTAGGGTTTGCAGGTAATTGTTATGGTCCTCTCTCTAAATATAGGTAGTAGCCCTATCATCTCAATTGGAAAAGGCAATATGAGGAGTTATAAGGTTAGCTAGACAAAGGGATTTCCAAGACCAAATTTGCTATGGAAGCTTAGGTAATCACTTCTTCTCCAACTTTGTATTACTTGATTATCATCTAGCTTTACAAACTTCTTCCATGTATATAATAAGAAAAAAATAAATCTATATACTCTAGTTTTGGAGTTCTTCCTTAGCCTCTTCTTTGTACTTGTCATTGGTGCTCACTTCTTGGTATTGTTAGTAATTAAATGATAAATTGGCCATGGTAAACTCCATTTCATCCATCCCTTTGCTTGTGTACCAGAGCAAGAACACCTTCCTCTGGAACATGGCCATGATCTCTCACCCACCAAAATATCTTCTAGTCTGACATTAAGTTCCTGATGAAAATCAAGCCATTTTGAATATGTTTAGAGGGATTTTGCACATGTTGTTTTTGATATTGTTCAATATCCACTCAATGAATTAGGATAAGTTATTATTCTAGACATTGATCAACTGATTATCCACTCTTTGGTGCTTATGCAACTATAGAACATTGCCAAAGGTGAGAGATTGTTCCCCATCCTAGTTCCAATAGAGCTGGTGGGGCGAGATACAATAAAAGTATTGAATGAATTAAATAAAGAATATCCTTTTTATAAAAGATATTGTATTATTAGGATATTCTTATAGTTTAGGCTAGCAAAAAATTTCATGATAGTTTTTATATAAATAACATTTCAATAAACATTAATAAAAAATTATTTAATATATTATTAATATTTATTATTCAAAGCAAACCAAATTTACCAAATTATTCATGACATACACACATACTTAGCATCTAGAGAATAAATGCTCGGCCCTCTTCATCTGCACGCAGTTTGACTTCATTTACCATCCCTCCATTGCTAACCTTGGCTCTAGTATCATATGCCGCCACTCCTTCGTAAACACCATCAATGTAGTCCACAGTCCCTCGATCATAGCCTCCAAGGGCAGTATCTTTGCACTTATACGTGAAGGGGATCCGTATCTTAGCAGTTGAACATGTCACAGTCACTGAAGCCTGCTTAAAAACTAGATTTGTAAAATCCAAGGGTTTTGCAAACAAAAAAAAAACACTTACCATCTGGCCAGGTCCAATATCTTTCACAAGGTACCCAGTCTGAAATTGGACAGTTTCTTCAGTAGTCTCACCCCACTCATGCCCAAAGGTCTGCTCAGTACCAATCTCCACGCCAATCTCAGCATTGCCAATGAAAGGAACGCCACATTTGAAGGTTGTGGTCACCTTTTGGCTGAAGGTGAAGGAGTTGGACCACGTACTACTCTTTGAAACTTTGTTCTCAAGGGTGACCACCACGTTCATGTCCATCATGTTGCTTGAATTGTTTGTCGCAGAGCCACGACCAACCAGCTGGAGTTTCTGGTCACTAGTGGTGGCCAGATTCATGAGGTACTTGACATTGAAGATGCTCCTCTTCTCTGTTGCATCACCGACTATAAGGCGTGCTTCAGAGTCATTGGGGGAACCGGTGCCAGCATTGAGGCAGCTCTGCCAATAGTCAGTTAGCCTCTTGCAGAAGAGTCCATTGAACTGGTTCTTGAGGGCCACTATCTCGCTGCCTAGTTTGAGGGGCTCGAAATGGCACCTCGGATTGCTTTCAGCATCCTCTTGCTTGTTCACATCTGCCCATATCCAATTGGTACTGTTCCGCCAGAATTTTCCAGCCTTGACATTGTACAGGGCAACACTCCCATCGAGCAATGGAATGACTTGGTTGGTGCCCCAGTCATCAGAAGGAGAATCTCCATGGAATTTGAGCCAATTTAGATCTCGCTCGTAATGCAGATGGACATACTTCCCGTTGTTTCCTTTCAGCCAGATGTAATCTGGAAGACGAACAGCATAGTCGCTTGCATCAGTAACGCGGACTTCGGTCCACTGGTTAGGGACTGTCTCCAGGGCATTGTAGCCATCCACACGTCTCGCATAGCGGTTCAGGAACAGATCATCTTTAGTCGACTGAAAGGCCAAATTGCCAGTGTCCAGCTTAGAAGCCTTGAAGCGACCAGCATCAGTGACATTTAGGGTAGTTGCCCGGATGTAGTTTGAGGCGTCACGTCTCCAGAAACGGCGGTTTGCAGAAGATCGAATGAGCAAGGCACCATCAGCGTCATACAGGACTTCAAAAGTTGTCAAGTTGTTCGTCTCTTTAGCATCAAAGGAAACCAGACCATCCGATTTGAGAGCCAGGTAGAGGCCGTTGTCGCCTTGGATGGAGATGTAGCGAGGAAGAGTGGGAACTGCAGATACCACCTCGAATTTGGCCATGATGCGGGCCTAGTGCACAGTCTGTAAGATCACAAAAGTCACACAAAAATTCTGAGATGAGATGAAATCCTGTGTGCTGAGCAACACGGAGGGGCAGTATTTAAATACTCGAAAAGGCATACGATAGGGTTAGGTTGAGCACACCATATGCATGTTACAAAAAAAATTGTGCTGTCGGAGTAAATATTGCAACTCCCGATCAAACATGACAGTTGGCCATCGGGGCATACAATGGGGCTTAATCTGAGAGTCCAGACAGGTTTGAGCACACCATATGAGCAGTATGCATGGTACACGGAGGGGCAGTATTTAAATACTCGAAAAGGCATACGATAGGGTTAGGTTGAGCACACCATATGCATGTTACAAAAAAAATTGTGCTGTCGGAGTAAATATTGCAACTCCCGATCAAACATGACAGTTGGCCATCGGGGCATACAATGGGGCTTAATCTGAGAGTCCAGACAGGTTTGAGCACACCATATGAGCAGTATGCATGGTACACGGTTTGATTACTCACATGACAGTGAATAGGGCCAGACAGGTTGAGCACACCATATGAGCAGTATGCATGGTACACGGTTTGATAAAATTGTACTTTCAGAGCGACTCACATGACAGTGGGCCATCAAATAGGTTTAATTTGAGAGTCCAGAACACGATGTAAGAGAGAGAGAGAGCAAACAATGACAAATTCATTCTTGTGACATTTGCTATGTTTGAGCTTCAATGAGGACAATGTGGGTGGATCCAGGAGTAATTGCTTGCTCGAAGTGACAATTGATGTAGGTGGAGCAGACTTGCCAGTGTAATCCTGCCGCTGGGCACATTGTAATCCTCACCCTCACATTGTTGCGGCAACACAACCTAGTCCAGGCGATTCATCTCCAATAAAATCTCCCAGGAGCTAGAGTTGATTCACAAATGGGGCGATTGGCTAATCCTTCTTAGTTTTTGAGAAATACTCCAACGGATAGCTACAATAAACCAGGTTTAAAGTGTTTCGTATTTTTTATAAGATTAATAGGGAGTAATCAATTTTTACTTGTAAGTACGAATATGCTTTAGTAGTTAGCAGGTTTACTTTCCATTGGCATCAGTATGCTCCAACAAAATATGGTAAGAAGTTCTTTAAAGAACTATCTTTCAGTACTTGCAATATCAAATTAGTTTTTTTTCTTTTATTGAGATCGAATGATAGTGCATCACATGCTGTATGTTAGGTGCCAGCTTTGACTACGTGGTCAACGTCGGTCAAAGGGAGGCTCAAGGGTATATTAAGGCATGTTAGGGTAAGGGACTTAACCTACCCTAGGGCTCACGGTGGAGCGGCGGCGCAGTGGAGCTTTTGAGGTAGCTCGGGGGTGGTTGGGTGGTGAGGAACCTCAAGAGGTGGCGTAGCATAGTCTAGGGCAATGAGATCTTTGTCTTTTTGCGCCGGATCATAACATTGGTATCAGAGCATTGGTTGCGATGGCCGACCAAGCTGAACGCTGGAATCCTATTGTCGATGGTGGTGCCGACGAAGCTGCGGAGATTTGGACCATTCAAGATGTGGTTCATGAGCTGCGAGCCCTTAATAAAAATCAGTAAGAGATGCAAGACGAGATGCATGGCATGATGGATACCATGCGTGGGCGTGTTGAGGCACTCGAGGCTGGACGGGGTAGCGCTCCAAGTAAACCTTCTTTGGTAGATCGACTCAAGATTCCAACCTTTTCCAGTGATGGTGGTGTGGACGAGTGTCTTGCTTGGCTAGCCAATGTGAAGAAGTTTTTGGCTGCTAGAGGAACTCCAGATGCAGAGGCTTTAGTGGCTATTCCGATGGTTTTGCGTGATGCGGGTCTTCGATGGTGGAATTGGCTTGAGGAGTCCCGTGTTGTGGATAAGAAACCACCAGTGTCTACCATGGATGAGTTTGAGGCTGCTTTCCGTTTACGTTTTGCCCCTCATTACGACGTGGAGAATGCTCGTACAGAACTTCGCCATTTCCAGCAAGGGAAAATGACGCTCGGGGATTATATTGAGAAGCTTACTCGCTTGATTAGTCGTGTTCCAACGAAGGATCCAGATCAGAACAAGTCCTACTTCATTGATGGCCTACATAGTGAGAGCATGCGGCAACACTTGCGTCATTCTCAGCCTACAAAGAGTTTGGAGGAGCTCTTTGATGCGGCTCGTCGACTTGACAATGACAAGCACAAGTCTCGCAAGCGTTCGCGGAGTCCTTCTGTCGAGAATCGTTGTGATGATCGCCGTGGACACAAGGATGGGAACAAGCATCACAAGTTGAAGTCGGTGGTGACTACTTCAGATGCAAAGGGGTCCAAGAAGCAGAAGTTCTTTGTGAAGAATTATAGACAGGGTTGTCATCATTGCGGCGAACTTGGACACTACAAGGCTGATTGTCCGCAGTTACGGGATGTACTCGACGAGTTTTCTGATGTTTTTCCATCTGAACTTCCTCATGGATTGCCTCCATTACGAGGTGTGGAGCATGGGATTACATTGGAGCCGGGGACGCGGCCAATTTACTGGCGTCCATTCGGTTATTGCTCGTCAACTCAACTGTGTGTGGAACAAGATGGAGCTCGAGGATATGCGTGAATCAGCTTTAATGCTGGAGGGCGTGTTCCGTGGCGATCCAGTGCGGATTTTATTGGATAGTGGGAGCG